>NC_133347.1:26782551-27082551 GCF_030506205.2 Paramisgurnus dabryanus | reverse complement strand
CACAGGTCAAAAAGGGGTCTATAATAATAAAAGACATCTGTTCACACATCATCCAATCACTTGGGTGAGCAATGTAGCCTAATCAGATCAATTCGACCATTTGATTAAGTACTCCTTTGGTGACTGTAAGGAAATTGAGAACAAAGAGTGAGAGTGGTCATTTACATTGGTATTATTGGTTTACATCTCAAAGGGTACAGCAATAGCATTAGGGGTAGGGAAACTGTAAAATATAAAGACTGATTTGGGTTCAGGGTTTACTCCAACTCCGATGAACCCTGAGTGCTTTGTGTAATTTGTAAACACCTTTTTATTGAGATCTTCAACTTCCTCCTAATATTTTTCTTACACAGTTGATGACTTCCATATAACAGGTCATTATTTAAGTAGTCAAATAAGGAAAGAATGAAGAATAGGGATTAGTTCCAGGGTGCAGTTTTTCAAACCCCCGGGATTCAGTCAGGTCCAGGTGACTTATTCAATTTACATTTAATAAGTTGGAAATATACATCCTGTCTGGTTAGAAGGGACTCATAATCCAACTCTTGAAGCCATTAACCTAGAAAATGCACTTTTAAATGTATTTCTATCAGAAAATGAGTCTCCATTGTGTGTGCTGCAACATCCTGTTATTTTACAAATCCATCTATTCTTCTTTGTATAATCTCCTTAAACCGCAACAGTCACACAAAACAGGCTATTGGAGATTCCCTATCAATGTGATGTCACATTGATTACGGCCCAACCATGACCGCTAACAGACTCCGCCTTATGAGCGCATACTTCAATCTTCTGCCAGAGACACATGTTTTAATGTCGTCCAAAGCACGTGTAAGAGCTCTACCCCCTACTTTGCATACGTTGAGGGGAACAGAAGCTTTCTTAGCATTTAAAGCGGAATTGAACCCTAGACATTTTAGCCAGTTATCACGGGTAATTTATGTCCATTTTGCATTTTACATGAGAAACAAATTGCATGATTTCGATAATTAGATTGATAGTGTGTTGAAGCGGAATTTTCGTAAAGGTCTTTGATGGACTCAATTAACCAGAATGCACTGCACGAAACTGAGTCATTAGCTCCACCCACTAACCGCTGACTGATGCGGCCTTAAGGTTTGTTCGACCTCATGCGGCGCCGCAAGAAACAAAAGCCGGATGACGTCAAGGTTCCGCAAGAGCAATTTAAAATCAAACTCCTCCGTATGATTTCGCAAATCGCTCTCGCGGTACTTTGACGTCATCCGGCTGTCAATTCTTGCGGCGCTGCATGACGTTGAACAAGCCTAATAACTTCTTTTACCGCTCAACCTGCTCTCAAATCAACTCAAGTCAACTTGAAGTTGGCCGGCAGACGAACCCAACCATAGAGTAATTCCGCTTTAACCAGCTATGAAGGGGAAATCACCAAAACCCTCGATAAAAGATGACTAGAACCTGTGCAGTATGTGGATGTAAGGACGACTCATCAAATCACTGTTCCTCTAGTAGTTAAAAGCTTTAATTTTTTGGAGTTAGTACATTTGATGGCAGCACAATCAATTACATATATGTGATGAAATGTAGTGTTGGAGCATAATGTTATTTTAGGGTGGACTTCCGTTTTAAAGAGACACACACAAAACACACAGCGCTTTTTCATTGCAGCCACAAATGGCCATATTCAACATCGTATAATGAAAGATCTATGGTGTATTTTGAGCTGAAACTTTACATACACATTCTGGGGATACCAGAGCCTATTTTTATATTGCTAAAATACCTTGGTTAGGGGCCCTTTAAAGGGACAGAGAATCCAAAAAATGGTCAAAACAAGCATAAAATGTATTCAACTTAGCAAAAATATTGGGTCTGATACAAAGACCAACTGTTTGCAAGCATATCCCTTAAGAGTCCTAACTTGGTATTTATATTTGCAAAATTCTGCTCCATTTTGTTTTTATATAGTAGTTATTTTTTGCCCTAAGAATTTCCATTTTAATGTTATGATTTATCATTTTGAGACCTTTGCCAAAAGAGATTTGGGGAATTGTGAAGGGGGTGAATTTTTTTTAAACCCACCTATTAAAATTATATTAACCTCCTAAGACCTGGTTTGTCCAAATACGTGGACATCACTTTTTTGTTGTTTGCTCCATAATACTTAATTCTGTGTAACTGGAACTGAATACTGTGTAAACGTAGACACTTACACTGCTTCATGTTCAAAGAAAAATATTTAGTTATTATATTTATTGGTTCTTCCTAACCGCAAACGCTGGAAGAAATCTTTAATGCAAGCCAAACTAAAGCTCGGGTCTTAGGAGGTTACACCTTAAAGTTTTGCATAATTAAAGGAGTGGCCACTTGAGTGACAGGTGAACTGCTGCTGATGTCACTTTTGTAAAGCTAGGCGGGTGTGGTTTCTTTAACCAGGCACCTCAACTCAACCCATGTCCCGCCTCTTTGCCCATTTTCGTTGTGACACGTTGACAAGATGGCGCCGGCAGGCTCCGCCAACTAATGGCTTAAAAAAACTTTTCACAAGGGTGACTTCACGGACATTACAACAGTATTTTTTCTAGTGATCAGTATTTAAACCCAACAATTGAATATTGCTTTCAAACAAACAATAAAAATCTAAATTTTTTTAATACTATCTATATTTTTTTTTCTCTGCAATATCGGTATTTTTCTTCTAAAAATATTTTTAGCAAAAAGCTGAAATAATTGTTTTTTTGTGAAGGAATTTTGTTAGAGATCAGAATCAGAACAATTATCAAAACTGGGGATGCATAAGATTAATTGCAAATTAATCCATAGCAAAATAAAAGTTTTTGTTTACATTTACTTACTTTACTTATTCATTTAGATGACATCATATAGGTGTGTGAACTGTGTATAAAAACTTTGTATAAATGTTCACACATGCATGTATATATTTAAGAAATGTTTACATGTGTATATACATTTTTATATTTATGTATCATATTTATGCATCATATATATATGTAAAAGAAAACTTGTATTCTGCTATAGATTAATCACAATTAATCGTTATGCATCCCTAATCAAGTGTAAAATTAATAAATCATTTTTTTCTTCAGTTTTTTTTATAAATTGGGTAATCTAGTGGATAATCGTGGTACTACAGATAACCATAAAAACTCATCAGGAACACGTTTTTTTCATGCAAATGTTTTCTCTTAATTGATGAGATAACTCGTCAATGGCAGGGAGAGTTAATTAACATACTTAAAAATAAAATAGTGCATCTAATGCATCAATAAAACTAATGGAACACAAAAGTATACACTCATAAAACTATCTATAATCATAGATTACATAGCTGACCTAAAAACAGTTTTTTAACAAAATTAAACAATGAAAAACCCCACTTCTCTGGTTAAACCCATTTTAACTTTAGTTAAAGCTGATATCAGTTTCCAGGCTTTGTTTTACCACATCAAAGTCTGAGATATTTCTTTATTCACACACCACACACACATCAAAATGTACTGCAACCCCTCTAAATTCCCTTATGTTCATATTGCACTTAAAAGTCACATTTTTTTCTTTCTACAGTTTTATGAGAAGCTCTTTGGCAAACCCAAGGCAGTGGAAAGCCTCTTAGGGTGATTGTTTAAATTCTCACAGAATCAAGCATTCACTTGAAACCGGCATCTGGCCACGTTTCTGCTCGAACGCTGCCTATGCCATCTGCAATGAATCAGTCAGACTGCTGTAGCGTATTATGCCGCATTTTCCATGCCTGTGTTTGTGACCGTACGAATAGGCACCCTTTTAGTAGCGAATGAGATCTGGAGTCTGTCTTTCCCATGACCCAGCTGGAATGGCAGCATCAGTTATAGTTGTGTTTGTTGGAGATGTATTATCTGCCTGTTTAGGGGTTTTAATCACCGTTATTAGGATAAGAGGCTGCTAACCCTCCTGGTAAAGGGTTAGGGAGCAATATACACACATTGACTGAACTTGCACGATAATATTCACATCTATACACACATTTTCCTGCTCACGCGGTGCGATGTGGCGTCAGCTGCAATAAGCTCCAGATGGAAGCTGGCTCTGTACCAGGATAAATCTTGGATGTGGTGAGAAACACACACACACGCACAGATGAGATGAGAGATTAGTCTCATGAAGTTTAATAATTCAAATAAATGCAATAAATTCAAACCGATGGAGTTTTATAATAAATAAAACAGTGAAAAATCCACATAGGAGGAACATACAAATACAAAAGATGTGATACTTATTTTATCTGTAGGCTCAGTAGATAGTAAAATAAGTAGTTAATGACAACAAGCAGGTTGTCTCCATCTAAGCAACTGCCATTAAAATTGCTATTGTAGCTTTACAGACATCCTTTGTTTTACTGTTTTACTTGTCAAATCATTTAGCTGGCTCTTTAAAGGTCTTACAATTACATTTATGCATTTGACAGATACTTAAAGAGACTTACATGCAGTCTATACATTTTATCAGTATGTCTGTTTCCTAGGAATCAAACCCACAGGCCGCGCTGCAAACACAATGCTAATTGAGCGACAGGATCACAGGTCTTTAAATGTATAAATCATATAACCTAAAATGATTATATACACCTCAGCCTGCCTGCTTAGAAAATTATAGGGCTTTGTTCAGATGCAACACCCACTGTGTCATTTTGTTGTGCAATTTCTGTGGGCTGTCTGAGTTTATTTTTTAAAATACTTTTTTTTGCGTTGGCCCGTTTAGGTAGGGATGCACATGAATATGTCTGGTGATGATCCGTGGTTTTGGTTTGTGGTACAATTATGTGGATGTGGTTTATAAACTGAAATGCGTTTGCAGTTTCAACAACATCTCGATTTGCTTTCAATGTTTAAGAGCAGGGTTGCCAGGTCTGTGTAATGAAACTAGCCAAACTGCAAATCTAAACTAGCCCAAAACAAGCCCAATGACTTTATCCTGTATACCACAGAGCATGCACTTCCTCACCTCAAATACATATTTTAAAATGTTATGCATGTATACACAATTTCTTCTTGAATTTGTGGAGTAGTAGGCCTACACAGTCTGTTTCCATAAACAAAATTATCAAGATCATATCAACATATATTTTTTTACTTAAGAAATTAAGTTTTTCTAAGTTATGTCAACTTATGACAAGACAAAGCTTAAATTAACTTGCATATTTAAGTTGTTTAAACTTAAAGCTGCAGTTTTTTAAGTGTAAGAATTGGAACAAAATCCTTTCACATTAACAACCCGCGGGGAACAATTCTAAGGGAAAATCTTAAACTTGGCAAACCAAACTAAAATAGTTTGATTACAGAGGTTGTGAGAGGCCATTTGTACTTGTATTACTGTATCTCTATGGCTATGGTGTGACACCAATAATATTTGGAAACGTAAGTCACATTTAAAATGTATTGAATGGCCTTTGACGACAGTTCTAGATTTATATGTATATAATATTATATTTCTTCACTCCCTCTTAATGTAATAAAAATCAGTATAAAAATTTTGTCATGACATTCTTACATTTTTAGTTGTAATTTAAATGTCTAAATATTATTTGGGGCTACAATTAGGCACCGATAAATGCCCATATACACTAATAATGCGTGGCCAATATTATTCCCAGCAATTTCATGTACTATATCTTATTATCAGTAAGTCCTTATCGATCTGAAATCACTGTTAGTTTGAGTCATTTATAATGTGCATTTGAAAAAGCAACACTTGTCAAACATAATCATTATATATATTCTTTATTATCATGAAAAATACCTAAAAGGTTTGAAGAACAGCAATATTAATATAATCCTTAAGCCATTTCCTGGAGCTGCGTGTGTATGGTTCTTTATTTACAGCACACATTGAGTTTCTGCACGAGAGCGCCCTCTGGCTTTTGGATGTAGCGGCATTTCAGCGTAATTCAATGAGAAGCATACCAAGCATCATCGCCCGATATGTCGGAGGCAGCACCCCAGCTACCTGTGTTGGGGGTAACGCATTACAAGTAACGCGCATTACGTAATAATATTACTTTTCTGAAGTAACGAGTAAAGTAACGCAGTACTTGATAAATGTACACATTAATATTTGAGTTAATTAAAAAAAAAGTAATGCAAGTTACTTTTCAGTTTAATTAATTCAATATAAAAATTAAATAATGTACTGAATTAAACTGAACATATTAACGTAGAATTACGCACTCTGTGGGCCTGATCGGGAACAGTTTGAGTCAGAAACGGAGATGGTAGGCCAGAGCTTGACATTTTTGCGATTATAAAAACACCTGCAAGGCCTGAAAAAGATCAAGCCTCAACCAAGTAAGAAAAAGTAACACAAAATTAACTTAAAAGTATAACGTAAGCATTACTTTCCATTGAAAATGTAACTAAGTAACGCAATTAGTTACTTTTTTGGGGAGTTTTTTTACCTTAAAATAACGTTTCCAAAAAAGTTTCAGTGGTTCATCCACTCAAAACAGGGTGAATGGCACTTTCATATTCGCTTTGCAGCCCTCTATCGGCCAAACCCGCACTAAAAAAGTTTCCAACCGTCGGGTAGTGGTCCTGTAGTTCGAGTGAAAACTACAAAAACTTGCTTTACGGCAGACCTACAATCCAATCAGAGCCAGCCATGCTGCAGTATTTACGACAGTGCTAATGAACAATTACGCGTCTAACCTGTAGGGGGAGCAAAGAGCAATAACTCTTTAGTGTTGCTTTAATATTGTAATGCATTACTTTTAAAAGTAACTTTCCCCAAAACTGCCAGCTACAATGTTAAAAAATGCACCATTTTTGTCAAATCAACATATATTTTTATGTTACTTTAACTTAACCAATCAAGTTAAATATATTCAACTTGTTTTTAAAAGTTAAGTCAATGTATTATAGGTCAAAACTTAAAAATAGTAGGTTCAATTGACTTGCAAAACCAAGTTCTTTTAACTTTGTGCTGCATTTTTGTGTATAGCAATACATAATACACAGGATAACTTGTGTAGTGTGTGATACTTTATTTGGATTGGTTTGAATTCTTGTATACACGGTGAAGGATGGTGAGCTTTATGTCAGTGTGTAACCTGTCGCTTATTGCAAAATATGTTTTCCGGAAACGTTTCTTGGCAGTTTCTGCGAAAACAATCAGGAGTGCAGCCAATGTTCATTGAGCCGGGAGAAACTATAGAATTACTGCATCACAGACCCAACATTAGTCTGACATGTGCGGGCAGTCGCGCACACACAAACACACACACTAAAAATAATAACCAAAAACTGAATTATGCCTAAATTCAGAAAATAGTTTTAGAAATATTTGATCCATATTAACATTAACATGCTTTTATCCAAAGCAACTTACAGTGCACTACAAAGTGTATTGTGTGTTTAATCAGTATGTGTTTTTGCGCTGCTAATGCACTGAGCTACACCTGGCCATCTATAAATATAGAAATCATACCTAAACCTTTCATGGTATATTCCTAGTATAGTATATATTGAGTGTATGTGGTGGTGTTCAGTTGTTGCCTTCATTGTGTAATAGGAATCCACTGTATACCGTGAACTCTGTTCCTTGAACCACAGAAAACTACAAGCGTGACAATACAATAATGCGCTGCCTTTATATGCTGAACACTGTTGAATCACAGCTGTTGCGTGACTCAGGGTAAACTAAAAAAGATTTCATTCAATAAATGAAACCTTATTTAGGTTGTAAGTGAATGCCAAGTGAGCGATGGTTAATTTGCATTTCTTAAAGGGAATATTAGTGCTGAAGCCAGCAGACATTAACAGCTGTGGCGGTCAGGCCATAAATCATCACTGGCTGTTCAATTCTGAGTGCCAAACGGTCAGTCAAGTCCATGGGAGATTACTCTTACCTCCTATTTATCCTCAATGTGAGCTCATTCTGAGAAGTAACAGCTAAACAGCTGGAGGAGGAGATGTGATACAGACTGATGATGTATATGAACAAATGTGAATACAATATCAGTGAGCTTGTTGAAATCATAGGATTTAAAATAGGTTTGTGACAAATTATTAAACCGATGTGTCTTACAATCTACTAAAAATAATCGTAATCGAATCATGAGAGCAGTGAAGATTTACACCCCTGCTTTGGTCTCAAGAGCACTGTTCTGGATGGACATTTCAGCCATAAAAGAATATTCAATCTTTTTTAAATGTTATTACTTGTAAAAAAGGCCTATGTGTAAAGTTGATTGATAAAAACTAGACACTACTTCTCTCATAAACATGGCGAGAATTTCAGCAAATAAGGCATGCAAATTTTGGCAAATTCTTTTCACCGATTACCAAACCAGTATTATTTATCACCCATGAAGTGTTTAACGACAAACCATAAATCAAACCTAATTCAATAGATGTGACACAAGGTAAACAACTTTTTGTTAGCAAGACTTTGTTGGATGAAACAAAGCAGACTTGTGTTACATACACTACCATTCAAAAGTTTAAAAGAGTACATTTTTTTTTACCCGTTTCAAAATAATAGTAAACATATCAAATCACAATGGAGGCCTATGGTAAAACCAAACAAGACATATTTTGGCATATTCAGTGTAGTCACCCAATTTGCATTTTTACAGCCAGTTTCTTAAGGTCTCACATTGGGATGCTTTTTAAAGAATATTGGATACGTTTTTATCTATTTGAGCTCTGATTGGCTGCTTTGTCCTATATGTTTGCACAATTACATTGGGAGAAACAGGTGTCATAATTTTATTGCACCTAATCGTATTATTCTGCAGTTCCTTTTGTACGCCAGTAAAATGGTTCTGTATATGAAAAACATGTTTACTGTAGTAAAACCATTGTGTTGCTAATGGTAATTAATACAGCAAAATTGGTTACTACAAAAAACATGGTTAATATTCAATAGGGCTGCAGTAAATATAACCCCTACAGTATATAATTTATTTTTATTTCATATGGCAGGAGTCATATGGATGCTTTTATGATACCTACAGCTTGTAAGTGAAAGATTAGGACTTCACAAATGTCCTTCTTAACTATCCACATCTAACTTGCTTATTCAAGCTGTATGCATGAACCCTAAAAACCTCAGACATTGTAAATCAAAGTTTACATGTTCCTTAAATTTACATCAGATCAGGAAGTTCAGAAAGTGAAGTTGATTTAAAAAAACTCTTGCGCTGTTATTTTCCAGATGTGTTGGCTATCATGTGTATCACCGGTGCACATCCGACATCCAACAGTGCAATGTGTTGGTTTAAGTAACCTCAGCCCAAATATCAACCATCCAGGCTTGATCCGACTGACGCAAAAGGCTTTGTTTGTTGGCAAACAGCATTTTATTAACCCTGTTTTTAGACCTGTGTTGTCATTTGAAGTGTTGAAACCACAGCCACATTAAACATGCAGTTTGCTTTTATAATGCATCTACAGTGATCACTCAAAGTCAAATCTGTACTGCTAGTATTTACAAAGATATTTGAAGTCTTCTAGCTTGCAATCTTTATAATCAGCACCTGATGGGTATACAAAGGAAAAATGTATTCAAGCTTCACAGAGGCTGAAGTCCTGGGTTTCCTTATGAATTAAAACAGGGGAAGTGCACCCTCTACTGGAGAATTTAGAAACTACACGCTCACTGCATCCAGAGGAGGTTTGTTGTGCTTGATCTTAAGCCGGGACTAGGCCTTAGTTTAATTAGGAAATATAACTAGTTTTAACAAACATGCCTTACTAAAAACATTACTGGCGTGCATTTTTGGGCAAAACAAAGGACACTGAATTATTTTAAGATATATCAGTGCAAATTGTTTTCAGTTTGGACAGCTCTTACATTTATTTTTGTCTAGGACTAGTCTAATCCCTGTCTGGGAAACCGCCACTTATAGTTTACTCACCCCAGATGTATACGAATTCTTTTCTTAAGCTGAACATAACATTTTATAAAAATATCTCAATGAACATAGGCCTAAAATGTTATACGTTTCAAATAACACGTAGATGCATCATAAAAGTCATCTAGACAACTGCAAAAGTGCTTCATTTTTGCGAAACAATCTCTAAATGTAATTTTTTTTCTTACGTTGCTGTAATTCAAGATATTTATTGACACAATGGAATCACCTGGATTAATTTTACTATGAATTTATGTGCTTTTGAAGCAACATGTTGGGACCTACAGTACATACAGTATGTAAATTACGTGATGATAATTTAATAGTGCCACATGGTGATCCACAGTAAAAATTCCAAATTTGACCTCTTAGCAAAAGGAAAAAACACCAACATTCAAAAATGCATGATAAAAAGGTGCCATAGCTCTGCAAAAAAAAAAAAAAAAAAAGTGGTTATAATGTAAGTCAATGGGGCAAAACAGCCACTAACAATAAATGAGGGAGAAAAAAAAAACTGATGCTACACATAAACTAAAAATGCACCAAAGCCAATGTTTTTACCAATCTTTGACATGCCCAAGACTGTGAAAAAGGTTAAAAAATCCAGTTTACAATCACTTTTTATATTGAAACTTGGTCATTTGTGTGTTTTTTTTCCCCAAATCAGTTACACCACTTATGAACTTGGCAATTAAAGAGTTAAAATCATGGATTTTTTTTGATCAGTACTGAGGTAGATTAACAGATTTATGAAAAAAATATGGAAAAAATATTAATCTGAAACATTTTTATAGCTGTTGAATTTAGTGGATGTTTTCATCCACTAACAACACGAAAGGGTAGTAAATTTGCCCACGGTATATCGTTGAGTTTTTGAAAAATTTCAAAGCATTTTCTTAAAATATATGTAAATATAAGATTTGATGAGCACACTTCAGATGTAAAAATGACAGATGGGACATCCTACAATGGACTCATAGACTAAGAGAGCACTCGCAATTTAAGGCCACAATACCGAAAGTCCACAAGAAGTGCGCCATTTGGAATTGGGACAGACCTGATGCCTTTGGTGACTATCCTGGGCTGAGGCAAAAGTAAAAAAAAAAATCACGCATTCAATTGCACCTCCTTTATTCAATTTTATCAGAATACACGGCTACTTGCCATTCATAGAAAATATGTGTTTGTCTATAAAATTGTTTAGTACCGTCATTCTTTTGTTTCGTATCTACGTATCTTGTTCTTTCAGTCACTCCATATAGAAGTCATTAAAAGCGTTCGCCATCTTTCTAAATGTGCCATCTCTTCAAGCCCTTTTGCTGATCTGATCCTAGAATTTCTCTAGGTGATCATTAAAAACCTCCTTTCAAATTCACAACCTTTATAAGGTTCTTGATTCCTTTTTGAGGAACCGACAGGCACAACATCACAGACTGTAGGTTACATCAAGTCATTGCGGTGGTCTCAAAAACTCCCAAAATGTGTCGTGCTCCAGACAGAGATCATAAGGTAACTGTGATCTTTTATCCTTCACACCTTGTAAGGTTGGAAAAAGCTTCACCAACAGCTGGCAAACCTCAAGATGCTTCTGCTCAGCAGCCTGTGTGCACATACGATCACAAACCCAGTCAATCATGTAACAAACTCTACATCTACGTCTGTCACGAATGAAATGAAACTCTGATCAGTAGTACCTTATGAAGTGGTGTGGCTCCATCATCATCAGTCAGGTGTGGATCAGCACCACGGTCTAACAGTAGTTTCACCACTTTGAGATGACCACAGTAGGCTGACCTATGAAGAGGGGTCGCTCCGCCACGAGTCTGGACGTTAAAACAAGCTCCATGGTCCAGAAGTAACTCGCACACTGACAGGTGACCTGCTCGACCGGCATAGTGCTTGTAAAGACAAAGAAGATCTGTAAGACGAGTTTATTATTTATATTATGAATGGGATTTGTGAGGAGTTATGATGTTAGATAATATCTTTAATTGGTCTGTTTAACACAGTCAGCAGTTTCAAGCTATGATCGCCCAAGATTTTATTCACTGCATGAAAGTTTAAAACTTTCATTTAAAAGCAGAGAACTGTCAGAATTACTCTATTTCTTTTCTAATTTCTTTTCTATTTATTATTTATAATTATTATGCATGCATCTTTTATCACCTTACATTACGAGAATATATTTAATATTTCCACTTTTAAAAATGTATGAGAGGCACTAAAAATTTCATGCAAGTGAATCCAAAAATACATTGACACAGCGAAAAACCTAAAAAATAATAAAAGTACATTGTTAAAAATTCCTTGCTGCACTTACATTTTTAAGTTTTAACAGCTTAACAAGTAATTTCAACTTTCTTTTTTGACTAGTGAGGAGTTGGTATAAATAAAAAATTAAAAAGTTGAAGGTGCTTAAGTTATTACAACTTTATTCTTATAATTTATAGCAACTTCTAACTAGTCAAAAAAGTTTAAATGAATTATTTATTTAAGTGGTTTAAACTTAAACATTTTAAGTGCAACAAGGTTTTTTTTAAGGCCGGTGACTTCTTTTCGACGGCACACGATGCAAACCTAATCAAAACATGTATTTAGCCCGTCATGTGTGTAGCTCGTCATGTCAAAATGTATGTTCGGCGCGTCATGTGAACTGTTGTGCATCACGTGTCATGTCAAACTACGCACCTGCTGCACATGCATAGGAAGGGTTTATGATCAAAGAGACGCTCACGGTTGCCAGATACTTGCTTTACATTAAAGGAACACTTAACCTTTTTGAAAATATTTTAATTTTCCAGCTCCCTTAGAGTTAAACATTTGTTTTTTACCTTTTTGGAATCCATTCAGCCGATCTGGCGGTAACACTTTTAGCTTAGCTTTGCATAATCTATTAAATCTGATAAAACCATTTGCATCACGCTCAAAAATGACCAAAGAGTTTCAATATTTTTATTCTACTTAAAACTTGACTCTTCTGTAGTTACATTGTAAACACGAGCGTCTCTTTTATCATAAACACTTTCGACGTGTGGGCAGTAAGCACATATTTTGACATGACGCATGATGCACATAGGTTCACGTGATGCACCGAACACATATTTTGACATGACAAGCCCCTCGAATGAGAAGTCACCGACCACCACTGGATAAGAAATACCTACGATAAAGTGACTTACAGTGCATTTAAGTGGGTGTCCCCTGAGGTTTAAACCCATGGCCTTTTGCACTGTAACATTATGCTCTACACATTGAGCTAAAAAAAACTGATGTCACTTTAAAATAAACCTGTGGATACATTATGTATGTACCAAGTTAGAAATATAGCAAGATTTTCCAAAAGACAACAAACCAAAGCGGTGTAGTTTGCCTGGTCCCTTATATTTGGATCAATCCCTTTTTTAAGAAACGATTTGACTCTCTCAAGATCGCCATCCATCGCAGCTGACCAAATACCTATAAGAAGAAAATTTGTGTTATAAATACTAATGCTGTTGTAAAAACGTATATAGGTGATTATAGTTGCAGGTAGGCATGCGCACGCGTCTGTCAAAAGCACTGCAACTGTTACCTTGGTAACAGAGTTTGACGGTAAGTACGAGAATTGACACTAGGCTTGTTCGACTTTATACGGCGCCGCAAGAAATGACCGGAGAATGACGTCAAAGTACCGCGAGAGCGTTTCGAGAAACCATACAGAAAAGTCTAATTTCGACTCGCTCTCGTGGTACCTTGACGTCATCCGCCTGTCAGTTCTTGCAGCGCCGCATGAAGTCGAACACACCTACTGACTAATTCAGACCACAGGAAATCATGATGAGTAAGTTACCAAATTATTAAAATAAATAAAAAATATAACCAATTGGAAAAAAGACCTTGAAATGTACCTACAATATATTCACACTGTACAGATATATATACACATAAATTATGCAGGTGATGCACCTCTTTCAAAAGCCATCTCATCCAGGGTTTGATGAACGCTTGGTGTCGCGTGATGAGCGCTACAGGTGCATTGAGTTTTATGCGAATCCATTCTTAAAATGCCATATAAAGCAACACAAATGTGTAATATACAAAGTAAAGAGTCGACATATGCGCACGTGTATGTAAATAACCGTGCTCTTATTTTGTATAAACTAAGTAGAATGCGCAACACATGCGACAATCTGCATAACGGTATAAACAAGCGACATAATCGATTAACAAATTATACTTTTTGATTCAATTAAGTAAACATGCGATTATTTAAATAAATAAAAAGATCGAGCTCGACGTAGCGAGCTACTACCACCACACCGCCTGCTACTAACTTTAGCGGCGAGCTTTCAAAATAAAAGTCCGCAAACTGAAAATCACCACTTCCGAGGAGCTATAGAAGGGTCTAGGTTGAAATTAATATTCATTATTTTTTTCTGTATTTTTAAGGAAATGCTTTGCAGTAAACATTGCTGATGTGATGTTAATTTAGGAAAGTAATCATTAGTTATTGTAGTACACGTTACATCACTGTATTTGTGCATTCATTTGATATGCATTTATTTAAAATAATAGTTTATCCATTCAATACCAAACAGCTCACAAGTTATGAAATATTACACTTTGTACTGTACATGGCTGGCTGTAATGCTCACTTGCATAAAATAGTATAGAATACACCCTTACACGTTCTCCAGAATGATGAATGTTCCTTCTTGTTGCTATATGAAATAAAATATATTAAATATATTTAGCAACATTCTTTAACTCAAATATTTATTTTTATTTTAACTTCCTTCTAGACATTAAATAACCGTAATTCTTTAATCTTCTAGTCGCTCTTTATAAAGACGGGGCTCTGCTTTTTCAATGTAAAAGGCTATAAGGGGTTACTTGCAACCATCCATAAGTGTTCAGTGAGAAATGTTTTTTAAAGCATAGAGGCATTACTTCTTCCTCAAATGTTGGTGTAAATGTGTCATTATTATGGCTGTGAAACTAAGCCACTGGACCACAGCTGTGAAATTACATTAACGTGAAAGTTATAAGTCATGTTTCATAACCCCATGTTTTGTTGCTGGTTCCCATGAATATGTCAAGACAGCATATCACTGGCTTAAACTGTAGTCAGATCAGACCAAGTTGGATATTAAACATTTACTGCAATATTCTAGAAATATTAAACATTAATTTAGGTTTCAAAATTGCAATAATATATCAAAACAATTTGTAATTTCATAAATTGCTGCAAGATTTTGGAAAGCACAATGTACACCCATATTAGAAAAATGTATGCATCATATAAATGCAAGCAAATAAAAAGACAACAGCAGTTTGATTATAACAGTCTATTTATGGAAATATACTTCCGTAATAGAGTGAGTGCAAGAGAGTTAGGTAAGTACTGAATAGGATCCTCACCTATACGTTACATAAATACAGCCTGATACATAAATAAATAGCTTGCACCCTTTGCACAAGGGTCTGATATACATAGAGAATCACACTTAAAGTGCAAAAGTCTATTTTGATTGCCTTCATTTAACAGGATTGATATAGTACCTACAATAACATTTGTGAAAAATAACATGAAAAAATAACAGCATGTTATATACAACAAATAATGTCGCTATCATTTCTGACTGAGATGTTTTGGTTTTCATTTAAACCATGCAGCAAATAGGTCGGCTGATATTAAAAAGTCTATGATGCAATATATGTGAAACGCTAAGGCCTAAATTGCATGTTATAAATGTGCTACTTAGTCTTATTTTATATAAGAGCTAAATGTGTAATTAGATATTGAAAGTTTAGCTTTGGATATGAGTGCACGAATTTAGTGCTTTGGAGAAAAAAGTAGGATTATGCAAAATACAACACCACGATAACCAGAAAGGAAGCACCGGATTTGAAAATGACACCAGAAACATAATTCATAACTTTTTGGTCTGGGTGAACAACGGTTGGTCGCGTCAACATGTTCAACAACTAAAATAAACATTATTTTATAAAGCTGGGAGGGTTAAAGAGTGAGGAGTTGAAAAAATAACATTCACATAGATAAAAAAAAAGTAATCATATAAACCAGCATATTGGCACCACTGGTTAATTATTGTGCATATTAACCTATGGCTATTACACAGTTATCAAAGGGTTAATATGTCAAAGTCTGCAGCAAATTTTGGTTTGTTTTTGGTTGAAGTCTTCGCATGACTGCATGGATTCGAAAACATTAAGTGAAGTGAGACTAATAAAAAGAGGAGTGCGGGATGGGAGGTAGATGAAACAACGAACAGAAAACACTTTGTGTTTAAATACGAGAGGAAGGACATCATGTAAGAGCTATGTGTTGCATATTTTAAACCAGACCTGTCTCCTATACGAAATGTGATTATTTATTTAAGTACTCTATATACAAACGCTACTAGTATGTTTTATCTGCGGTAAGCTGTGCAACAATGGCAATATAAGCCTCTATTATAAGCCTCATTATAGTTAGATATATTTGGTTGTATTCATCGACTGAAATGTGAACTTCTTCATCTGGAATCAAACACAAAATCAGACGATTCAGCAATGGTTTAAAAAAAACTTAAAAACTTAAAAGCAATAGGTTTGGTTTGGTGAGATGTTTAAACATTTGTGATCTCTACAAGAAGCTTTTTCCTTTTTTGGCCATGGATGTGCACTAGTGCATGAGAATAAAGCTAAAATTGAAGGGGCGGGGCAAATCAAGTGCTAGAATTGTATTGCATACAGTTCCACAGGAGCGTGAAACAGGAAGTGGGGAGAGGCGTGGCTGGCTGGTGAGGTCGTCGGGAGAGGCGCAACATAATTGGTTATCTCACACTTTGGGACATGTGCAGTGGAGTCAGCATCTCTTCGAAAATAGCTCCTTTCACGTTTGAGCCACGCAGGTTCGCTTCTTGTAGATCACAGCCTGAGAGATCGCAGTTCTGCACAAGAAAAACTCAGTTTGGTAACACTTCACAATAAGGTTGTATTTGTCAACATATGTTAAAGGGAAAGTCCACTTTTTTTGAAAATAGGCTCATTTTCCAGCTCCTCTAGAGTTAAACATTTGATTTTTACAGTTTTGGAATCCATTCAGCTGATCTCTGGGTCTAGCGCTACCACTTTTAGCATAGCTTAGCATAATCCATTGAATCTGATTAGACCATTAGCATTGCACTCAAAAATGACTCTTCTGTAGTTAAATCGTAGTTACATCGTATACTAAGGCCGACGGAAAATTAAAAGTTGTGACTTTCTATGCAGATATGGCTAGGAACTATACCCTCATTCTGGCGTAATAATCAAGGACTTTGCTAGCGTAACATGGCTGCAGGAGGCGTAGTGATATTACGCAACGCCCGAAAATAGTCCCCTGCTATTGAAAGTTACCAATAGCAATAACTGCTATTTTTCTGTCGGTCTTAGTACACAATGTAACTACAGAAGAGTCTAGTTTTAAAAAGGAAAAATATTGAAACTCTTTGGTTATTTTTCACTTCTTATTAGCGATGCTAATGGTCTAATAAGATTAAATGATTTATGCTAAACTATGCTAAAAGTGGTACTGCTAGACCCAGAGATTGGCTGAATGGATTCCAAAACTGTAAAAATCAAATGTTTAACTCTAGGGGAGCTAGAAAATGAGCCTATTTTTTTTTAAAAAAGTGGAGTGTCCCTTTAATGCATTAGCTAACATGAAGTTTCAATGAACAATACTACTACTGCACTATTTATTAATCTAAGTTCATGTTAAAGGTGCACTGTGTAGATTTTGGCAGCATCTAGCAGTGCGGTTGCAACCAACAGCACTCCCCTCCCTTTCATAATGCATAGAGAAGCTACAGTAGCCACCACAGGACAAAAACTTGTCGTCATCTGAGACAATGTAATGACGAAAGGTGCTCTGTGGAGCACTTTGTCCGTTTAGGGCTACGTGTCCGTGCAAAATGGTGACTTTGTGTTTTTTAAAGAAAAACACAATCACTGATATATAGTTATGTATATTATATTGCATTTCTGTAAAGAGATCCTTTTAAAAGTTATACAATGCACCTTTAAGTTGTGTAGTGATGATACATCTTCAGTTTGGTTTGCGAAAAAGTCTAAGGAAACCCGGTGCAGCAGTGGACTGCTGAATATTTCACACTGAATCTAAAAAGGCTAATTAAACCTAGAAAGTTTTACAACTTTTAAACATTTTAAATAAAAAGTTCCCAATTTAAATAAGAAGATTTGTTACATCACTGATTTTTTACCTCGAGATCTGTGCCTGCTAATGTAGCACCGCGCAGGTTACAGTTTTTTAGCTTAGCATTCTTCAGGGTAGCCACACGCAGGTTTATCCCAGTCATCTGACTGCCTTCCATGTCAACCCCTTTCAGATTAGCTCCTAGTACAACAATTAACCGGTTACAAACAAGAAGATGAAACGTAACATTCATTTTGCAGAAGAAATTTTGTTTAAAGTAAATGCTTGCGTGTAATTTTACCCTCCAAATTAGCCTTTAGCCCAGATGGATCCTCAAAGTTACAACCTTTCAGCGACGCTCCCTCTGCATTCGAGCAAAGCATCTTCACACCCTGAAGATTAGCACCCTGTAGCACATCATGTTGGCAGAATTTATTAAGGGGATAGTCAACACGATGTTATAATTATTCGTATGTATCTTACGAGACGGCTAATTCGTATGACCACATACATTTTTGTATAATTTGCTTTCACCCGTGATGGTGCAGTTAGGGGCATGGTTGGGTTTTAATATAGTTTTTTTAATTATCGTACTTTGTACTTCATACTCATGACATATATACGAATTCCCGTGAGATCAGGCTGGGATACTAAAAAGAATTCTCAAATCAACATGACTTCCACGTAAACAAAATGTGAAATTGTAAATCATGCATTAATCATGATTCACAAAACCATAAATAGCACTTCATTCGCAATTTCACATTCAATTACTATTATCTAAAATAGATGAGAGATGTTCAGCTCACATCCAGGTTGGCTCCAGATAGGTCCGCTCTCTCCAGGTTTGAGCAGCACAGGTTTGCATAGGTGAGATTACAACGACTCAGATTTGCCATCTTAAAATTTATATAGCGTAAATCCAGCCGAGAAAGATCAGCTCCACTAAAATTCAGACCCTAGGAAGAAAAAAACTAATATGAGTAGAGGGCATCTATCACTGAACCATGACTGTAGCTATGTTTCCATTACCATTTAAATTGTTCAAATTGAAAATTCGCCCAATGGAAACACGGCAATTTCGCATATATGTTCCATATATGGCAAAAATGTCTTTATGCTCGGATGAGGTGGTTTTTCAGGCAATTTGTAAAAGTGATATATATTACAAAACTGCAATGAAAAGAGGTCACCGGACATGCTTCATGCAGCGTCACAAAAAAACGTCAAGTGCATGAAATGAAAATACCACAAGTGCGATTGTGTGATGTTAAGAAACGCAGCTTGTGTGATGTTAAAACACGACTAAACTATTCAATCCCAAAACACATCCTCTACCTGACAGCGTAGCTCAGATTTGGTTGGCGTAGCCAGCAGAAACCGAACAAATTCTTTCCGGGAGAGTGGAGAGTGATCTTCAGGTGGATGAGAGTTCTGTTGTGAAACAAACAAACAAATAAAACATCTGTACGTTGATAAAAGTGAATGTATAGAAACATTTCCATTCTGTTACCTTTATGGCGGCCTCTAGCTGTTCAGCCAACTGCTCAACTCCGAAGAATCGAGCTTCTTCCAGTACTCCTAAAACCATAAAAACATTACTAAGAGTTGAATTGATTTGGAATATAACATGATAATAAACTACAATCAATGACAATATATTTTATTTTATATACTTTGGGGCAGTTTCCCGGACAGGGTTTAAATTAATCCCAGACTAGGCCTTAGTTATATTAGGACATTTAAGTAGTTTAACAAACATACCTTACAAAAAACATTACGGGTGTGCATTAGAGGTCTTCTCGGGTCCAAAGAAACGTACCTGACCCGAAATGACCAGAATAATTTTTTAACCGAACCTGACGTGCAAGAATAAATTTTTTTTAATAAAGACCCGACCCGAGTCCGACCCAGTGGGGATTTATTTTCCTTTTTTTGACGACGACACCAAGGTAACTGCTAAAATGCGCATTTAAATTTGATTGACACGTCTGTCTCAGCGAAAATTAACCTACCGCCAGCCACACAACATCACAAGCACTCTTGGCAAACAAAGGAGGGTTTGGAAAAGGAGTTGATGTGCATACGCGAGATAGGTTGGGTCGTCTCTGGTCCGTTCAGCAAAAACATATTCATTTTAAATTACAGAGACCCGATGCCGCCAATATTATTCCCGACCTTTGTCCGAGGCTCACTTTGGGTTTGGGGCTCGGCTCGGACCTCGAGTTATCGGATCTAAGTGGACCCACCCGTGAAGACCTCTAGTATGCATCTTGAGGTAAAACAATGGCACGAATACATTTTAGGGCAGTTTCCCAGACAGGGCTTAGATTAATCCAGGACTAGGTTTTAGTTATATTATGACATTTAAGTAGTTTTTACAAACATACCTTACAAAAAAAAAAACATTACTGGTGTGCATCTTGGGACAATACAATGGTACTGATATGCAAGTTGTTTTTAAATTAAGGCAGCTCAAACATGCATTTTAGTCTGGGACCCCTTTAAGATATGCCAGTGCAAGCTGTTTTTAATTAAGGCAAACAAGCATTTAAGTCTTGGACTGACTTAAGTCCTGTCTGGGAAACACCCATTTTAAGTATCAAGTTGAAAAGTATGAAAATAAAAATTGATATCTTTTGATATGTATTGCACCTTCATTAAACATTTAGGGGCGGTTTCCCGGACTAGTCCTAGACTAAAATAAATGTAAGAGCTATCCAAACTGAAAACAACTTGCACTGAGGCATTTAGTAAGGCATGTTTGTTAAAACTAGTTATATTTCATAATTAAACTAAGGTCTAGTCCTGGTTTATGCTAATCCCTGTAGATTACCGTGATTTTACCAGGTACATTTATTATTTTATCACGTAGTAACAAATGAGATGAATGAGTCTTGCCCATCAGTAAATGTCACAGGTACTCACCGAGTAAATTTATTCCTTCATTGACAATGATCTGGCCGTGCCTTAGGTAATTTAGGATGGGCTCAAAGTAGTCCGGGCTGCGGTCAATGAGGTAAGCCCCGTGTTCATCCTGCTTATTACCCCAGACATCTGAGGTTCACATAGTGGAGGAAAAACATTACATTTTGATCTTTAAACTAGCAAAACAATGCATGAAATGAAAACTTGTGAAACTTACTCTTTTCTCTAAACATGTTTGCCAACATACTGTCTGGCTCTTTATTCACAAGAGTACTCCTAAAACAAAAGCAAACATTTGACATAAATGATAATGTTCAAAGGTTAAACATGCATGCGTGTGCAGACAATATATCAATGCATAGTTTGCTCACATTCTGATGGTAATCCACATAAAATGTTAAACTGTGCGGTATGGTGATTTTACTACATACAGTTAGGAGGGTTTGTGTCGTGCCTAACCATTGTAAAATCACTGTAATGCATGACCTTCGGGCAAATATGAAAGCAAAGCCTCCTGTATGATTACCTAGTGGTTGTAAAAAGCCGGCCACCGATATTAAGTGTCAGCCAATCGGTCTGTGAACCTGAGTTGTCATCTGATGTCTTTCCATCGCTCTGAGGACCTAAAAAATAAATATAGTACAAATATTCATCTTCAAGTGTTATTTGTAAGAAAGTCACAGCTGAACTACAAAAAAGATTTTAAAATGAACAACTTACTGATAAAAGCATCCCCTTCTGACACGTATAACACATCATCATCTCTGTGGAACACATACACAGATATTGGCATCCTGTCACATGACCTTCAATTTCCCTCTTCTACTTAATATTTGAGTACAAAGCTCGATGTGATCTCTGTTAGGTCTTTTGTTTATTCATACTGAGCTCATGCTGATATAGAATAACAGGGAACTGAGGTGTGATTTTCCATTACGCTTACTTTAAGGTGTTACATGATATCACAGAAGAACCATTTTTAGCTGAATGTTTTCTGTGTGGCATCGCTGTGAAGGACATTTTACGCACCCTTATTTTTAGAAGTGTGCACTGTGTAAGCTCTCTTTCCTGAAATATGAAAGAATTAATGACGTCAAAGGTATCTCACCTGATGAGAGCAATGTCATCTATGAGTCCACCTTTCCCATTATAAAGGTTACAAGCCCTGATTCCCAATTTATTGCTGGCGACTGTCAAAAGATCGGACAGAGTCCCATAAACAGCTACAACCTGCAAAAGAAATTAGATATTACAATATACTCTCTAAAGGGGAAATTTCACAAGACTTTTTTAAGATGTAAAATACATATTTTGTGTCCTATGAGTACCTATGTGAAGTTTTATCTCCATAATACCATATAGATAATTTATTATAGCTTGTTAAAATTGCCACTTTGTATGTGTGAGCAAAAATGTGCAGTTTTTGGGTGTGTCCTTTAAAATGCAAGTGAGCTGATCTCTGCACTAAACAGCAGTGCCGTAGTTGATTAATGCAGATTAAGGGGCGTTATAATTATAATAAGATCCCATTCTGACCTCACACAGGGAGCGAAGTTTTGCATATGCTTGCAGAGAATGGTTTAGCAAAACTTTAAAGGGGCCATAGCATGAAATTCTAACTTGTTCAATGTTTAAGTGCTATAATTGGGTCCCTAGTGCTTCTATCAACCTTGAAACTGTGAAAAAAACAACCCAGTAACTTAGTTTTGGTAAACCATTCTGTGCAAGCATGTGCAAAATAGGTCAATCAGATTTCGCCTGTTTTGTGATGTAGGTAGTAAGTCTTATTACAATAATACCGTCCCTTAATCTGCACTATCCAACCATGACCCTGTTATTTCTTGCAGAGAGAGAGAGAGAGAGAGAGAGAGAGAGAGAGAGAGAGAGAGAGAATAATTGACAACACAATTGGGACGGCACAAACCACCATTATTGCATTCAGTGTTTGAATTTCATCAGCTCATTTGCATTTTAAAGGACACACCCAAAAAAGGCACATTTTGTTCACACCTACAAAGTGGCAAATTTAACATGCTATAATAACTTATCTTTATGGTTTTTTGAGCTAAAACTTCACATACGCACTCTGGGGACACCAAAGAGTTATTTTACATTATTTTTTAAATATCATGATATGACCCCTTTAACACCCACAGAAACTTCTGGATTAATACGAAGCGGAAACAAAATCAATTTATAGTTATTAAATATTTAACAATATATAAACTGAATTGATTTCATTAATTCTAACTCAACATTCAATCCTTCAGAATATAAAAGAAGGTAGGCTACATAATACAAATGTATTTTAAAACGTTTTGATATACGTAATTAGTCTGAATAATGTTAGTACAATACAAATAAACAACATTAAAGCACGAGCCCTAAAGCTTAACTTTGGCCTTATCATAAGGTGATACAATCAGGTGATTAATCACAATTTAAAAGGTCAGATCTGCGTTTTATCTAGTCGTCTGTTGTATCTCTAGTAACCAAAGTGAGATGAAGGCATAGATATGCTTCGTGCCATTATCAGGACATCACTGTTCTCGAGCTCACTTACTGGAGTTAAACGTGGACTGTGTGTGCGTACGCACTCACCTTGCCATTTTTGGAGGTTCCGTTGACAAAAAGCGTCACCCTGCGCATGCTTTGTTTAAGCGGACTAAACGTATGGCCGGTACAACGATTAATTAATTTAGTAGATCGTTAACTTATCTATATATTAAACTAATACCTACGTTAAAGAGAAGGAAGAACCAACCTAGCTACATTGTATCAAGATGACGACGAAGCAGCTGTCCAATCACAACGCGAACACTGTGGCAGACTTCGGATAAGGACCAATCACGGGACCGGATTCACAGACTTGGCCTGTAATTCGGACCAATCAGACACAATTGTGGTGTAACCTTTTTTTTTAATGTAAACTTGCCTTGTAAGAAAGGAATTTGACGCAAGGGAAATTATTATTTCTGTGGCTGTAGGTCAATCTACATATTTAAGTAAATGTAAAAGTATGACTACTAAAGAAGACACAGCCTGTCAACAGACAGTAAACAAAACTCCGATGCCGAAAGAAAATTAAATTAATTTAAAATATATATTAATTTAATTAAATTGTCAGAATATAAGAAAATAGATTTGTAAATAGAAATGTAAGAATTAAAATATTTCTTCAATGATTTACAGTAACATACGTATCTTTCAGCACCTATGTACTGTCGCTTTTTCTACACTAGATGGCGGAGTAGAACATAAATTTTTTCCTTACAGTTTGTGTCCATAGTCAATAACATAATATAATATGATGATATTATAATGACATAACAACAATAATTATTTAGTTAACGTAATATTTTATATTTTGTATTATTTATATTATATGTATGTATAAATATAATTTATATACTTTTTAAATTTCCAGGTGTTATTTATTTCAATGTTGCATAAAAATCTTGACAGACATATGAACTTTGAGCTGTCACTGGGACAGCAGCAGTTAAAATGGTCATATGTACAATTTACAGACATGTATACATTTGATGTACTAATATGAATTCTTTAGGGTGCAAATATGTACTTTTTGAAAGTTATACTACCCCAGTGACATCTAGGGACCTTTTTTGACCATTTATTTCTGACAGTGTTATATTAAATCCATAGAGTGTTGAATAATGTTATTACTTGGTGCAAGATTTTTAAAATTCATTGAAATTTAGTAATCAGTGATTAAATGACTATTAAATATTAAATTAGTGTAATTATTTATTGAAAATTAATACTTTTTAATTTTTAATTGCTGTTTCATAAGTCTGTAGATTATAATGATTATACCACAATTAAATGCATTAATCCTCATGATACTCTTGCTTAAAACTTTAACTGGTATACAGTAGTAAATTTATATCTTATATAGTATCTCATGCTCATTTGACATTTAATTCAGAATTTTATGAGCTCCTAAAATGTCTTTGCTCATATGGTTTTGAATTTTGCTTTTGTAACCTATTAAAATATTAAAAACAAGTGGTGATAGTGGCTGAGATTCACTCTGTGGGCACATCTTTAAACCACAGATGCAGAAAATTCCACTTTAATGAAGGAACTTTGCATAATGTTTGGAGGCCATTATGGAGAAAAGATGGAAATCCTCCACATTTTGAATTCTGTTATCCCTTGAAATTCACAGCCTGGACTCAGTCCCCCAAGTCCCTTTATTTCCAGCCTTGTTTTACAGTTGCATGTGGATCAAAATTATTTCATCTGCTATGCATACACACATCTTTGCACAGGGGTCAAATATAAGCTACCTGTTAAATAATGTTCATGTTCAATGTAAATCTAGTTAGAATGTATAATAAAACTATCATTTAGCATAAAACATTTTCTAAGGTGACTTTAACAGTGACAGTCCTGCATAAACATATTTCCTAGATCTTATTCTGGCTGTAAATGTCTGAACATTTAAATTATTTGCACTTGGGAAATCTTATCCTTTCCATATTGTTGCAAATATAATTTTGTATACCTAGTATAAAGCTAATAATATTTAATAGCTTCCACATATGCTAAAAATGATTATTACAGTAAAATGTGTTTGGCCATCTGTGAGGAGCGTTTTGGAAAACAACCAAAACAGGTCAAATAAAAGATGTTTAACAATAAGGAAGTAAGTAGATAATATCATGTATACAGCGACTGTTTCTTACACTGTGACCACAGAGTCTTATCTTTTGTTAAAAGGCTGTCTCCCAGAATGTCCCGTCTGCCCACATGTTCTGCAAAACACACATGAACGATAATCATTTTTGCAGACTATTGTTGACAAAATGTCCTCTGGCTGTAGGAAAGTTTCCAGGTCTCCCTTCAGATTCCCGTTGGAGGTTTGGATTGGTTATTAGCTCCTTGAAAAATAAATTAGATAAGGGGCCATATGTACACACACAGTACAGTGTGTTTCCTTTACACAGGTTTGCAGAGATAACACTATGACATTTATATTTAATATGACTCTCAGGGTATTTTTGTGCTCACTGACTGACCTTAAAAGACTTATTAGTTGTGTTATCAGCGGGGATGTTACCCAGATGCAGCCATCTAACTTTGACTATTTAAAGATGTATTCAATATGTATTATGTAGCATAGTCTTAGTCAAAGGCTTGCCGGAATACTAAATCTATGTAAAAAAGTTTCTTATTACTATATTAATTAAACATTGAGACCCAGCAATGCATTTTAAATTTACACAGACAGAGCGTAATGGGAGTAATAATAAGACTTCAGCCTTCCAGGAGTCTCCATTTTGGGAGAACATTGGCTTTAGTGCATTAAATATATATTTACATATTTTTTTATCCTAATGTAACCTAAAACAACAATTCTGTCACTACTCTCAGATAAAGTCTCATGATGATCATTAAGAGCATCAAAGTTTGAATTCACTCATTGATTTCAATCTTTGACACGACCTTAAAGATGTCAAGGTTATATTTTCACAGAATGCTTTACATTATGGATGATTTTATGCAGAAAACGTAAATCACAAAAATGACTTTAGCAGGGTATTCACAGGCAGGGTCACATATTGTCAAGCACATTTGATATTGATTTCTTTTTGAACAAGAAATATGTGGAATTTGAAAGATCTATTTTTCATGCGCTCACAGCTGATTTGAGGCCAAATTACTTACACCTCCCAACACCTATAAGGGCTAAATAGCAAAAATAACAGCAATATGGAGCGTTAACACCAAACGCAAATTCAACGTTTTGCGTAGATTAAATACAGAGTCCATGCAAAGATGTGAAGTCACGTGGGTTGATGTGTGAATGACGCGAATTGATCGCTGTGATTGCTGCAAACAACTCGAGTGAAAAAATGTATCTGACCCAATGTTAAAGGAGGGGTGCATGATCTCTGAAAGCCAATGTTGACATTTAAAATCACCTAAACAAACACGCCCCTACCCCAATAGAATCTAGACCTTCTTTTGATAGGCCCGCCACACACATACGCAACCCAGGCAACTATTTTGGTTAGTAGACACGCCCCTTATTGCTGATTGGCTACGTGTGTTTTGGTAGTCGGCCCGACTCCCTTTTCCAAAGTGTTTTTCAGAAATCATTCACCCCGCCTTTAACTCTTTCACCGCCAGCGTTTTTTAAAAAAGTTGCCAGCCAGCAGCAGCGTTTTTCATGATTTTCATCAAAGTTTAATGCCTTCCAGAAAATGTTCTTCTTTAAATATATAAACATACAATATACCAAATGAAAGAACAGACCCTCTGCTTTCAAACAAACAAAAAACCGTTTCATCCTACCTTCAGTAGTTCTTTTGTAATCAGCTTTTGAATATGGGTAGGTTTCTGCAAAAACACCACATTTTGAGCAAAAAGCAGAGATAATTCCATTTTTGTGACGGACTTTCATAAAGATCCCATTCAGAGCGATCTTTAAAACAGACACGGACATGCAGCCGCTTGACATAGGGCAATACTTCCGGGTTTAAAAAGTTGCGGAGCCACCTGGTGGATAATAGCGGTATTGCAGAAAGACGGAAAATCTCGTCATTGGCGGGGAAGCGTTTTCTCTTAATTGACGAGATATCTCGTCAATGGCGGTGAAAGAGTTAATCCAGCGAGTAATATTGAGTGAGAAACACAATGCTAATACACGCTTTGCATTTGGTGTGTACGCCTCATTAGGGCTGGTTCACATTTTGTGTCTTTTGCGCGGGCAAATTCGTTATCTTGAATGTAGACACGCGGATCGAGAGCGACACGATTTTTTGAAGGTTTTAAGTGCTGCAGCCAGTTGAAATTACTTAAATTTTTTGAGAATGCCACACCATGTCGCCGCTAATCGTGTGCGTGCCTCAACCAAGCGTGCCGCACAAGCCCTGAAAAGTGAAGCCAAAACGTCTCGATCGCCCCCTCAGTGACTGGTCCCAGTACAGGTCATAAACCCCGCCTTCTCCGTGTTATTCAATGGGACTTGAGACCAACTAAACAATTTAATTACACTTCAATAATCTTTTTCCGAAGCTGTTTTCTGTCAATTACTGTAGTCTTTATCACGCTGATGTAAATTCAAGTATTTGTTTTTAAAATAAGTTTGTTTTTAGTTATTTAGTTATTTAATGTTATAAAAATGGTGGTGTCACGTCATGATTGACAGCTGTGAATTGTGCGTTCTGCGAGGGCGGGGCCTTGATTTCGCGGCTTTACTTCCTGCTCACTGCTGTAACGAAATCGCTACTGCGCAGACTCAAGACCCAAGATGTCAGCGCCGTATCGGGACACTGGTGGTTTCACTTTTCACCAATGGAAGAGAGCGAACAGGCATCGTCCATTTTTTTCTGATGCTTATGACATCACAGGCATCTCACTGCCCCTCAAAATAATTGGCTACATTTTTTGAGTGGCAGCAAAGTCAGCCAATCAGTAATGAGATTGCAAGTTAAGCCTGTAGGGGGAGCCAAATAGGTGCAAAACCACTTGTTTAAAATTCCCCACCCTAATAGAGCTATCTGAGAGAGGTTTTTAGGAAGCTTCTAAGGCATTACAGACCCAAACAAAAACATTTTTGTCTACAGTTCACATCACAGAACAAGAATAAATACCCCGTTCAATCATTTTATGTCACCTTTAAGAGTGTCAGATAAATATAAGCATGGATTGGTCAAAGAGATACATCACAGGCTTGCATGCTCGGACAGAATCGATGGATAAGTCGACCCAATCCGCGGTGATGTAATTTTTGCCGTGTGCACAATGCGCTCATGCGGATGTGTTGAGTATAAACAAAGCTTTGGATGTGAAATGTGAACCACCCCTATAAGAGATTCTTTGGAACGATGGGAGGACAAGTGTATACAGTACTTTGTCAAGTCTTCACTACTGTACTATAGACACATACATGCATTGTGTTTGACACATCTACACCAAACCTGCAGTGTCTTCTTGCGGTTAGACGGAAAAGTTTTGCATCCCTCCCGCATGTAAGACAGATAAAGATGTGAAAACACCGAGCGGTACTTAGCATCTGTCTTGATCTCTATAACTTGTTTAACTTGTTTCCAAGCAACTGTGACTCTCAACATGATTTTGAGATTGTTAATGGGTTAGCAAAGCTTACAGTCATAAACATACACAAATGTCCCCCAATTAAAGGTACAAGTTTTATTAACGCTCTGTTGTGCAGTATGGCCTGGCATTTGCGTTTCTCTTCAGCTGAACCCTTTATAACAGATGTTGCTGATATGGGAGGTCAGAGTGCAACATTTCTTTGGCATTTCCACAACATTGAGATGTATGTAAGAGTTGCCCCTGTGACTGCGGATTATCTGAGGGAGATGAATAAACCATCAGGTTTCATCCAGCTCTGATCTGTTTTTGAGGAACTCTTTGAAATAAATCAGATATATAAATAATAAATGCATATACTCAGAAAGGCAACTGGAGAGATTGAAAACTGAATACAAACCCAGAGGGAGAATAGAGAGAAAGAGAGAATAAGGGAAGAGAATAGGAAATGCATCATCAAAATTTTAAGCCAATAAGTTTCTCATCACATACATCATTGTAATTGGTGCTTACTACGACTCTAATCGTGTGCTTTGTTGAAGATAGATGTGCTATGTTTAAAGACTTAAATTTTTTGGCTGGTAGATGATTAAACAGGTGAAAATTATATAGACTTACACTGAAGGAGAAAACAACTATTTACTGACTAAAATATTGTTGAACCTAATTCTCTTTCAAAACGCATGAACGAGCTGAAGACCAGAAGTGAGATGAAGATGAAGAAGACAGGAAAGTTAGATAGTTGCTGTTTGCCTGCCATTCTTGCTCCGTCTGACGCGCAGATGATGTCTGATGTAATGGTATGCAAACAGACGTTGACTGACAGGGAACACTTTCAGACCATTCGGACCAAATGCGAGCATTTGATGGTCCAACACCTTCCACAGACGATATATTTATATCAAAATACATAAAGATCCCCTAACATAGTATTTGCAATCAGGATATGAGTGAAATTATAACCAGCATAACTAAAATAAAGTTCCAGCTTGACGCAGTTATTACTTTCATATCCTGTGCCATGTTTTTTTAACACATTCCGCGTCATTCAACATACAACTTTTTTTTTAAGTTGCCGCCAAGCATTTTTTTGTGATTTTCACAAACGTTTCACAAAATGCCTTCCAGGAAAATGTTCTTCTATAAATATGTAAACATTCAAATGTTTCAAATGAAAGAACAGACCCTCTGCTTTCAAACAAACAAACAAAACTGTAAAAAAGTTTCATCCTACCTTCATTTGTTCTCTTTTTATAACCTTTTAAATAGGGTAGGTTTCCTCAAAAATACAAAATTGTATAATAACATTTACTCTGATATCAAAACAGACACAGAGTTCAAATTGAATTCAATTAGTTTTTGCTTCAGTATTTTATAAACTGGACAATAGCGGAATTACAGATTGCCGTAAAAACTCGTCAGGAAAGCGTCATTGGCAGGAAAATGTTTTCTCTTAATTAGGGGTGTAACGATTAACCGTGCGAATGCGCGTTTTCTCAATGAATGAATTACGGTGAAATCCAGGCACATCCGAAAGCCAGGGGGCGCTCTCATGCAGAAACTCCCTTTGTGCCACAGAAGAAGTAGCATTACAAATGCTATTCCAGGAAATGTCTACAGGAATATTTATATCATGTTCTTCAAATTGTTTCAGGTATTTTCATGATAAAAAAGAATATTTTAAATGATTTGGTTTAACGAGTGTTGCTTTTTTAAATGCACGTTATAAATGACTCCAACTCGTTATGATTTTAGATTGATAAGGACTTCCTACTGACCAAATGCCGTGGTATACGCACAAGCTGTGCATTAAACAAAGAATCGCAGCCTTGCGATTCAGAATTGATTTCAGACAGGCCTTTTTAATGGGACACACGGTTGAATCGTTACATCCCTACTCTTATTGATGAGATAACTCGTCAACGGCGGGGAAAGAGTTAATAGCAAATGCATTTGCACCCCTTTATGCGCACATGGGCGTGCTGGTCTGAAAACGTGTTCAGGCGCATTGTTGGCGCATTGCTATTTTGAGGCAACTGAAATAGACTAGGCCATTAATACACACACAGGGACGTGCAGCAGCACACAAACTTTTTAAAAAATGAAAAAATTATAGGATTCAAATATGCAAAAGATTATTATTGCATCCCTTTGACATACATGGCAAGAGATTACAAGACTTTTGAAGGTGTAAAGCTGAGATTAGCTGGTAGAAGAGTTGAGTACAGTACACTGAATGTTCTGCTTTTAAAAAATGTATTGCATTTCCTAAAAGCTTCCTAAAAACCTCTCTCAGATAGCTCTATTAGGGTGGGGAATTTTAAACAAGTGGTTTTGCACCTATTTGGCTCCCCCTACTGGCTTAACTTGCAATCTCATTACTGATTGACTTTGCCGCCACTCAAAAAATGTAGCCAATTATTTTAAAGTGGAGGGGCAGTGAGATGCCTGTGATGTCATAAGAATCAATTTTTCAGATTGGGCCGTTTTCTGGCTGACATTTCTAAAAGAGGAATTTCTATGAGACTGAGATGTTTAGCATGTTTAGCACTTTTTGTATGTTTGTGAATGCGGGTAGACTACCATTATTCAACAAAGACAAGGTAAAAATGGTTTTTCATTCTCTGTCCCCTTTAAATGAATGCTTTGCATGAGGCTGTTTTTTATAGTATTATACTGTAAAGATAAAGACTTGTTAATGGTTAATGTTCATTTAACTCTGAACAAACTATTGCCAGTAAATAACATTTAAAGGGTCAGTAAGTAAGATTTACCCCCATCTAGTGGTGAAATTGTATTTTGCATTCAAATGAATAGTGCTCTCTAGCACCTCGCTTTTCCAAATGCGTGTTGCAACTACGGTAGCCGTTATGTACTCACTGATCTCCTTGTCTGTTTCAGCTGGTTCATGTGTTCTGAATGAAAACACGTTGTGGAAACGCATTTCACACCAACGAGGACATATTTATGAACTTAAAATCCTACTTACAGTCCCTTTAAATCTACAGTAATTTACTGACAAACAGCTGCCAGTACGTTTTAAGAAAGGATATAATATATTTTTTAAGTTAACACAAAATGTGTTGTTCCATCAATAACACAAGAGATGTGTTTTTATTCTGGGAAAACACATTTAGTGTTTGATTATGTTGTTTTTAATACATCCGTTCTAAGGGTGTAATACTTTAATTTCTTCAGATATTTTTAACTGTGTGTATCCACACTTAATTAGAAATTAAAACCCTGCTGATTTTACTTATTACTTAATGACTGAAAAAAAAAACTTTTAAGGAGAACCAAAGCTTTAATTACAAAAGATAATCATTTCAAAAATACAGAAAAATACCGTTTAATCAATAAAAACAATATAATTTTATTAACATCAATATTAAACTACTTCCTCCACTTTTTGCTTACAAATTCCGTCATGTGAATAGGGAATCCCCAATGGCGCCAGCACATCTAGCTTTTAAAGGGTATGGGAGATGAGACTCTCAGAGACTGTTTACACTTGGCATTAACATGCGTTTTCATCGATCGGATCACAAGTGGACGACGTTAATGGCAGGTGTAAACGGTGTTCAAAACGTTTTGAGCTCGTCCACTTTCGACCACTTTCAACCACATTCAGAGGTAGTCGAAACCCCTTTCAAACGGATTGCTTTTGTAGTGTAAACGCACATGTGGTTGAATGTGTTCAAAAAGCCACAAGCGACCGCCTTCTCTTCGCCCATTTATCTAATCTGAGGTACTGAACACAATGTCTTTTCAGACTTCTGGTGCGAACACACGGTGAACAGCGCTATTTTTAGCCTTTCATTGATAAAACTAAAGCGGCTGATCTCCGCAGTTTCATTTTGCAAGCGTGTGAAAGTTGCGCGATCCCATTTCATCAATTGCGCTGAAATATCAAAGAAAGCTTTAACATATACATGTACAAAACACTGTGCAGCATGTTTACTTACAAGCCAAGCAGCGGAGAGACTCGCCCACCGTCTCACAGACCACCCCCTCACAGTATTCAGGACAGAAGTGGTCGAAAGTGGACAAAAGAGACGGATTTACATACCAGGTGTAAACGTAATGTGTCTCTCTCGTCCACTTGTAATCCGATCGATGAAAACACATCTTAATACCAAGTGTAAACAGACCCTCATTGGTTTATTGCTCGTTACACCCGAAACACACCCATTACTCATTATGAGAATACACTGTTAAAATAGATATTGTCTTAACTTAAAGGCGTTCTAAGCGAATCTGCGAGACGTTAGTTATTGTTGACGTTTGAATTGTTTTCAAACAGACGGAGCGTAGCTAACTCCTCCCCCTCCCCCTCCCTTCCGTGCTTTCATGAACGCGCCCAACCCCCACCCCCAAATCCTTCTTGTCGTTTATTGGCTGATACACTTTGTTATGGTTTCTGTTTGTAGGTTTGGCCACTGTTTTGTTATTGCCGTTTGTGAAGCCTGGGCTGTCTACAGAGATCGCGTTTTTTACAGTTTGATCAGCGGCAGGCAGCAAGCAGATAGTGAGGAGATGTTTGCTGTATGTAACAAAAAAATGTTTTATGGTCTAAAACGCGTCAATTCGCTTAGAGCGCCTTTAAACAATGAAGTAAGCATCACTTAATATTTAGATCATATTTTACATATTTTTAAAAAATCTTAGTTTGTTTAACTTTAAGCGTATACATTTAATTAAACTCAAACATTCAAGTGAAATTAACTTAAAATGATCAGTAGGCCAACATGTTGTTAGGAATGCCCATAATCCTTTGTGCCTGAATATTTTGATTATTTATGCTTTTCTACAGCAGTAATTCTCAAAGTGTGGTCCGCGGACCACTAGTGGTCCGCCAACCCCCCCCCAGTGGTCCGCCAAAAGATGACCTAAACTAGGCAAGTGTTTATACAATCGTCACTTATTTAAGTAGATTTTTAATGCACTTGCGAAACTGATATCAGTTCTTGCCATTCTGTTTTAATAACATAAAAATGGATTGGTGGCTAAACCAAAGACGAGTCAAAAGAAGGATCAAGCGTCAACTGAAAGCAGCTAAAATCCACAGATCTATTCGTTTTGTAATGTACTAGTTTTAGCTTCATGTGTAAAATCCCTGTAATTTCACTGATTTTGGACATTAAGGGGAACATTTTTTTTTCAGCATTTTATTGTTACCATAGTTACAACCATAGACTTCATATACCCACCACCTCAGTTTTAAACTAATGGCTCTTTGGAATGACATTAAGTTGGGCCTAGGCTGTTACAGTATGTTTAATTGCAGTTTTTTTTTCATATGTGCAGTTTGTTGTTCATATTAAGCTGTAACATGTAAAATTCATATAATAATTTCTGAACATAGCATTGCATTTGTGTTTAAAAATTTTGTTTTTGACTTGAAACAGTTGCTTATTAAACTTAAATTTAGCTTAACTATTTTTCTCTTCATAAAAATAGCAATGGCGGATTGGGACACACCCTAAGTGCACTTGCGCCGTGCGCGTAAGGGCACGCCCCGACCATTAGATCTTTAAAATAGGGCCCAATATGTGTCAGATTATTGATTTAAATAACGAACATGACATATGAAACAATTTGTCTCATGTTTTGGTTCTTCCTTGTGTTGCATTATGCGATAATACCCAACAAATAAAGAAAGGTTGGCTCTTTAGGGAACAAATAATATTATTTATTTTATTTTTGTATGCGCATGAGGAAGAAACAATGCTATGGACGTGACATTTCTATGTGACAATTCACACTTTTACACTTAAAAAAAGACATTAAACCATCAAATTTTGACATCTGACATTTCAGTATGGTTAAAAATTACTTTTCATAATAAAGTTGACATTTGCGAGGAAAGCCCATGGCAGTAGGCTCATGTTCTTGTTTGCTGTCTAGTCAATAATGTCCATGTTTCACTTGTAAATCTCGGCAAGTTGTATGCTCATACAGATCTCACAAAACAGATGCAGGATCTTTTTGCCAACCAATTCAGCTCTCTCTCCTTTTCTCAAATCAAATTACTTTATTTGTATGTTTTATGCTGTGCTTCGATTGCTATTCAGTATAATTGCTTTAGGTTGGAGAGCTGCCTCTCAGCTATAATAACATTTTCTATTGCAGAACATTTCAGTAAACCCATTTAGTGTTTAGTTCAATTGTGCATCATATTGTTATTGCATTTAGATACACAAATGACTGCTGTTAGATGGGCCTTGAACTGAATTGTCATGTGTGATCTGAAGTACTGGGTATAGTTCAATGTCCCAATAATGTTTATTTCCTCACAACAAAGTAAACCAAAACACGAACATAAAAAAAACACAAAGCTCTTAAACTTGAAATTTCACTCTATTGAACAAATTGAGATAAAAATGTATATACATTCTGCTGCATTGAGTCCGTTATCCACACTTATTCTGGTTTATGTTTCATGTCTTACTGTATATATGGAGACCCAGGCAGATTGGGCAACCTATGAATAAGACATGAGGTTTAATCATGAAGAAAGGTGAAAATTGAATCCTACTGCAAAAAGTGAAGCATAAGAAGGGGGGTGTGAGGGTAAAAACACAGAAAAAAGGTGGGAAAACAGATCTTATTATAGGTATGAGCTGGTGGATGGTAAGGGAGAAAATTAAAATAAGAGAGAGTTATTAATTCAGCTCATGCTGTACAGTCAACTCTCCTTCTCGGTTATTACACGAATGCTGTCAGATTATTTGTCTAAATCTTAGAAGGTTTTCCTCACACTCATTAAATGTAAAATTGAACTGCTGTGGCAAGGCTTGTTAAATCCTGACAGGGAGGGTATGTGTGTTAATAAAGGTTTTAGTTAAGGTCTAGCATAGAAGAGGAAATATGAATGATCATTTATCTATAAGTTAGGCCTGTATTCATTAAAACTTATTGAGATGTTTCATTAAGGTCCTCCTAAGGATTTATTCTGTTAAACTAAATTCTGTTTCACATAAAATTTTTGTTCTGTTATTTATCCCAATTATTTTGGAAATTTGCTCCATAGCTTGAAATGAATATACTGTACGAACTAAAACCATGGTGTTGACGTTTAAAACTTATTTTAATTGGTTCAACTTCATTTATTCAGGTCGATTCACTACCAGAAAATACCTTAGACTTTCAGGGTGAGAAGACTGGGGCTAGTTGTCACATGTGAAGTATGGGCTAACATATATTTCAATAAAAGTATATTTTTATTTTTATTTCTTGGTGTATTCAGACTGACTCGATTGCATACTCATGTGGTCAGACTGTCTGCTGTAGGAAGTCGTCATACAATAATCTCATTTGATAATTACTCCTAATTGCTTAACAATGTTTGTAAATCTAATGAGGTACATGACTCATACCGATGTAGTCTAAGATGTGGTCTGAGACACAAAAGAAATGCAAGGCATGGAGAGGTTAAAATCATTTTAATGTACATTCAAGAAAAAACATCAATATATGTTTAATATAAACTTTGGTCATTTTTATACGTTATTACTTAATCCAGTCAAATGAAATGGGCATTGTACAAATGATTATACAAATTATTTCACCTCTGGTCAAACTGGGTATCTACTCTTCCTAAACGATGATATTCCTTAATAAACGTATATTTGCTATGGACATTTTTGGCTTAACAGAATTCTTACAAGCTTGTATTTCTGAACTTCATTACACATTTCATTTCGTAAAGCAAAGTAGACTATGGTACATTCATGTGCGCTGCGCATGTCAATGACACATGTTGTGTTGTGTTAACCAGTCATAAGGGGATATTGATATTTATACGTCTGAAAATTAAGCTTTCCATTGATGTATGGTTTGTTATGATAGGACAATATTTGGCCAAGATACAGCTCAAAAAAGTTGTCCAAATGAAGTCCTTAGTAACTGCATCCACTCACAATATAAAGTTTTGATATATTTAAGATAGGAAATTTATAAATTATGATCTTTACATAATATCCTAATGATTTTTGGTAGGGATGCACCGATACCGATACTGGTATCAGGTATCGGCCTCGATACCACATTTTCTAAAGTACTCGTTAAAAGTCTCCCGATACCAGGGATCGATACCACGGTCTGAGAAATGTCTATGTTTGAGCGGCGTGTAAGGGGTTAATGCCTCTTGTGTTGTCCAAAGAGGCAGAGTTTACAACAAACTGGAAAACTAGTCCCTTGTTTTTTTGTTAAATTATATGACTAAAGCTGTTACCTGTAAATTTAAATCATGTTTTTTATTAAGTACTCGGTATCGGTATCGGCAAGTACTGAAATGCAAGTACTCGTACTCCAAAAAAGTGGTCTCGGTGCATCCCTAATTTTTGGCATAAAAGTGCTACTTATATTTTAAAGCCGCACAGAAACCGTGAAATGCCAAAAGCTAGCTGACCTCCGACACACATGTTCTTGGCCAACAAAATATCTCAGAAATAAAAGGAAAAAGAAAGTATACTGATTCGATACTTCAAAGCAATTTCAAAGCTTATACTTTTGAAATGCAGGCCCACATTTCAACATAGCTGGCTTTCCAGTTGAAAATGATGTATAAAAGCACATATACGAAAATATGGAGAGAGAGACAGAGACGAAGGAAAACTACTGATAAGGGTTGAAGCTTCAAAATATACTGTAAAACACAATATCTTTGTATATGTTGACTGAATGTTTGAGTTTTTCCAGGTGAAGGTAAAATGCTTTTATGGCCAAACGTTAGTGTAACTCTTTAGAAACTCAAGTCATGCTTTAGGAATGCTTAAACTCGTCTTGTTATGCATATACAATACATTTCCTAAAGCATGGCGAACCCATCCCAACCGCTATACCCAACAGTCTATGAAAGTGTGAATTTTGGGGACAACTGCATGATTAAGGGAGTTTTTGTGACAGTACCATGGAAACACGTTGTTGCTTTTGGCACTGAATTCACTGTAAAAAATGAAAAAGTCAAAAGTCAATTCAACCTACTTATAATAACAAGTTAACAAGTATTGTTTAACTTAATTTGTTAAGTTCAAGTAACATAAGAATATCAGTTGATTTAACATCAATGCTTTTTTACAATGTTGTACACATTTTAACTGAAATATTACAGCAATATTTTAATAACAAAGGACTAAAAATATACAGTAAGAACAGCAAGATTCATATGTGTAAATGATCCATGTAGCACTATTGTACATTCATGTATAAGTGCCAATTTATATCTATCTTTAGTGCTAAAACAGTAAATATTTATAAATCATAACCTTAAAGGTGCAATGTATAACTTTTAGGAGGATCTCTTGACAGTAATGCAATATAATATACATAAATATATTATGTATAGTTATGTTTTTATTTCCTCAGAATGACTTTTATAGAAGTCGCCATATCATGCCATTATGTTTTTACAGTAGACCTTAAAGAACAAACTTCTCGCATTTCATCACTACGGTGTCTTAGACGATGAGATGTTTGTCCTGTGGCGGCTACTGTAGCTTCTCTATGTGTTTCGAAAGGGAGGGGTGAGTGGTGGACTAAGCAGTTGGTTGCCAGTTGCAATCTCATCACTAGATGCCGCTAAAATCTACACACTGCACCTTTAAATTACTTCTTCATACTGTTTCATGTGAACAGACATCTTACATTTGGCGCTTCAATATGTTTCAGGGCGTTAATATATACTTAACAGTTATGATATGGTGCACACATATACTGTAAAAATAATATAAATATATAATGTATATACAATATTATTTACAGCATGCAAATAGTTTTTGTTAAAACTACGGACAAGCGACAATGCAAATCCAGAATGTTATCTTAAAATGGAATTTAGAAGAATGGAATTGACTTGAATAGCTTTGTCAAATATAGGCACTAAGCAAAAAGAAACTGTGTACTATGATAGGAATTAACGCTGCAATCTGTTTATGTGCATGTGATGCAAATTTCGTCATCAGAATAGTGTACGCATAGTACAGAATAGCCAGGTTTTAGTAACAGCGCATACTTTGTGTACAGGAATATGTAGTATTTAGGCCTGGAGATATATTGGATCGCAATGCACATGCGTCGAACATCTGTTTACACGTATGAGTCAAATAAACTATGCTCCCTGTGCATTCACTCTTGACTATCCTCCAAGCTTAAGTATGTAAAGCAGGAGTCTTTAACTACTCTACTTCAAGGGTCAGATTTTAAAAATTTAAATATGATGCGGGTCAAACTTTTACCCCTATTTTTACCTTTTATATATTTTTACTTTAACCTATTATATGTATTCTAATTATAGCACTACCTATAATGCAGAGCTCTTAAACTTATTTTGTTTATAACTGTTTAACATCAATTTTTACATTTCAAGTATTCACAACATATCCCGTCTTCTCATAATGACTAAAATTGCACTTCATGTTTTCTTTTTTAATATTTTAAAGATATATATAAGCTAAACCGCCATTCCATTGTACACTACATTCAGACACGACTGTCGGAGTTCGCCCCCTAGTGGCAGTCGTAATGACATTTCAGTTTTAATCGTAAATCGGTGTCAACATGGAACAGAAGCTAATTTCAGCGAATGAAAAAAGCCTTTAATCTACAAATATATTTGTACTTAATATTTTACTTATCAGTACTCAATCTCATTAAGTATCAAATGTTACTGATAAAGTTAAACAAAAAAGGATTAATAATTTTCACATTGCACACATTGAACACACTGACATACATCACTTCTGCACCCGCAGAGGGTTGGCACCCTACGCAGTCCATTTACGACTCTCCTTCTGGTTTATCGGCTGTCATTTGTCATGTACATTGGAAAGGGTGGCTTTAAGGTAAATACGCTGATTTTGAAATAGGGCCGCCAGTTGACTAGCCCTGATGTAAAGCAACCTGCAATTTTATGTTTCAAACATAGATGGCGATAGAGTGGCAAAAGTTACAGATTGCAGCTTTAACATTCAGGATAAATTACATAAAGCACAAAAAATCATAGCAGTACATATAAGTTTGAAATGTTGCAAGAACGGAAAGCTTATACAAACCAGGTTCAGTTAACTACATTATAAATGTAGGTGTATTATAAAACTACATACTATACACACAGTGCTAGTTCTGCCCGTACTTTAACAGTTAACCACAACAGTCCAGTCCACAGCTATCACTATGTTCCATATTTTTACACAGGCCTAGTCTGAACAAAGATAACAATAAAAGACCTCTAACTACTTTGTTATTACGTATTTCAACATATCTCATGAAGAATCACTCTGTGCATCAATACTGAGAATACTTACGATTCAAGCCGAGACCAACAAGCTGAATATTCGTCACAGTCAATAATATACATTTACAGAAAGGTCCATTGGAAATTGGTCCTCTTCGGCAAAGCCCGGCCAGTCTTTAATGTGTTTAAGGACTTCTTTGTGAACATTTTCATTACTCCAAATTGGGATTCAGTCTTTTGAAGCGGGATGCTTACTGTCATATATACATAGCATTATATTTAGCACTGTTTAAACAATCTCTTTCGATTCGAAACTGTTTTTCTTGTGTGGTTGATAGGTGTTACAGACGGAGCCATTGCTAAGGATAGACCCCTTTGTAGCGCCTGTGCTGACAGTGGACAGCGGAAAGCTTTCGTAACTCTCGGGCGACCCGCAGCAGCGACATCGGTAAAGCAATGATTTCAGCTCCTTCTGAAAGTTATTGTTCAAGAATCCGTAGATCACAGGGTTAACGCACGTCGACGCCATGGCAGTGAGGTGGCAAGCTGAGAAAATAGTGTCATGCTGGCACGTTGGCATTGCCTCGTGGTTCCAATCAAAAACTGTATTAAAGACATTTAGCGGCAACCAGCACAGCGTGAACGCCGCTACGATTGAGGCCAGCATGGCGTTGATTCGCTTCGAACCTTTGGCCTTTTTCTGCCGTTCACCTCGTGTCCTTTCCACAATGTCCTTGCGCCGACTCAGGCGCAGGAATATTCGGAAGTAACAGACTAGGATGAGTGCCAACGGTAGGCAGTATTGGAACAGCAGTAGCGAGGTGGTATAAACTAGCCGATAACCTCCGGACGGCCATTCCTCGATACAAATGAATTGATTGCTGAAGGGGTTGAACGGTAGGCTGAGGTTGTGCAGGGGAGATATCGTGAGGATTTGAAACGAAAGAAAAGGAAGGGAGATAAAACTCGCCACAATCCAGATAAGCGCTACGGCCAGGTAAGAGTGTCTGACGACTGGTTTCCATCCGGTCGGGTGGATGATGAGTTGATGTCTCTCCAGGGCGATGAGAACCATCGAGAGGATCGAAACCGTCACGGACGTACACTGGACGAATGGTGTCACCTTGCACAAAGTTTCGCCCAGAATCCACCGATCCATAAGTGTGTAGATAATGGTGACCGGTAAACACACGAGGCAAACCAGGATATCAGAGCACGAGAGGTTCACGATGAAGATGTTGGTCACGTTACGCATCTCTTTTTGTCGTGTGATAACCAAAACCAAACAAGTGTTACCCACCAAGCCCACCGCTAGCATTGCGCTGTAGGCTACAATGAGAAAAGTGGTGCTGCTGAGGGATGGCGGACAATCATCCTCGTCCCAAAGTCCCTTGGTGCTGTTGTAAAGATGAGCGCTATGCATCGCTACTAGTCAGTGAGGGCAAACAGATTGTTATTTATTTCTGGCTTGCTGCAGTTTCTCTTAAAAGTGTGTTGGTTGATTTGAGGAAGTCTTGCTGGGTTTTGCAATTAAACTCCAGGGAGGCAAGGAGGCAAAGAATTGTCCAATATACGATTCTTTCCCACAAAACCAATTTTTATTTGTTCTCAAATTGTCTCATAGCGTTTTCTCTTGTGGTTCAGAACTGTTGACCTGTAAAACCTGCAGAGAGAAAAAATTAAGATCATTAGTAAAACACTTCATTCGGAAACATCAAGCAGATTTAATTAAAACATATGCATACATATAAATGCATTTATACCTTAATCAATGTGAATTTCGCCTGCTTAGAAGTGTCATGCAAATTCAAACATGTTCCTTAGGGGTGTCTGTCAAGTCTTATGGTGTGTGCACAAAAGTGAAGCGACTTTTCACATCATATTCTGTAAAAATGTTTACGTTTTTAGGTTTAATCAACTGAATTATCAATTAATTTCAATTTTCTTGACTAGTGAGGAGTTGCTATAAATTTTAAAAATAAAATTGAATTAGCTTAAAGGAACAAACCCACTTTTTGGGACTTTAGCTTATTCACCAGAGTTCGATAAGTCCATATATACCCTTTTCATCTCTGTGCGTCTCATAACTGTGTCTGACACAGCCACCGCTAGCCTAGCTTAGCACAAAGACTGGAAGTAAATGGCTCCAGCTAGCATACTGCTCCCAAAAAGTGACAAAATAATGCATGGAGATAAAAAGATTATGTATGAACTTATCTAACTTTTCTGGGGGATACGGTGAATAGGCTTAAGTCCCAAAAAGTCGGCGTGTTTCTTTAAGTTATTACAACTTAATTTTTATCCTTTATAGCAGGGGTGCCCAACCTTGTTCCTGGAGGGCTACCGTCCTGCAGATTTTAGCTCCAACCCCAATCAAACACAGCTGAAGCAGCTAATCAAGGTATTCAGGGTTGCTTGATATTGAGACAGGTGTGTTGGAGCTGGGTTGGAACTGAAGTCTGCAGGACGGTAGCCCTCCAGGAGCAGGGTTGGGCACCCCTAATTTATAGCAACTCCTCACTAGTCAAGAAAGTTGATTAAACTTTGAATTTTTGAATAAACTTTAAAATGTAAGTGATAAATTACGAATATGCGTTCTTGTTTCATAGGGTCTTGTATCACACCGAGGGTCTTATTTCGCGGTAAAAACTTACTTGTACATTATCCCGCTTATTATATGGCTATTTACCACATAAGTAAGGAACATTACATATTGATTTGAAATATTTATTTGCTCATTTTTAACGAATGCAGACCTTCCGTGAGGAAAACACGTTTATTTTTGTGATTTTCACAAAAGTTTCACAAAAACGCCTTCCAGGAGATTTTTCTTCTAAAAATATATAAACATAAAAAATATCAAATGAAAGAACAGATCCCCTGCTTTCAAACAAACAATAAACAAACAAACAAACAAAACGGGGGGGGGGGGGGGGCATTTCATCATATCTATATTTTTTTCTCTGCTTAGAAACTTTTAAATATGTTTTTTTAAAATAATCGCACTTTTGTGAAGGTATTTGTGTTAGAGATCTGATTCTGAATTATCAAAACATACACATAGTTTAAAATTTGTAAATAACGTTTTGGCTTCAGTTTTTTCATAAATTGGGTAAATATTGAATATTGGTGTAAAAATCTTAGACTGTATGTAGGGTTGTTTTGACTGAAGGAAGAGTAGTTGCTTGTGTGCAGCTAATGGAGCTAAATAAATAAATAATAATAATAAAAAAATTATTGCAGATTAACATAAAAATGCATCAGGAACACTTTTTTATGCAAATGTTTTCTTTTAATTTACGAGATCAATTGTGGGGAAAGAGTTTAGATAAGACAAGATGTCCGTCAAAATGATTTGCAGCCGTGTGTTATTAGTTTCAGGTGGTTATTATCTCAGAATAACATGCCTCGTAATCTCATGACTGGCCAATCAGAATCAAGCGTTTTAGAGAGCAGTGTAATATTAAATAACACATGTTAAGCTTTCTTTAAGGCATCTTCAAAAAAATTTATAAAAAGACCGTAGTTACACTGTAAAGAATTTGCTGTAATTATGCAGTTGGTTGCCAGTAAATTACTGTAGACCAAAAATGTTTTATGTTCATTTAACTTTGAACAAACTGTTGCCACTAAATAAGATAAATGTAAAATATACAGTAAGTTACTCTAGTTACAACTAGTTGCCAGTAATACTGTAATTTCTACAAGCATTTTTTTACAGTGTAACGTTTAAAATAAGAACGATATTGCATAAGACACAAAGTGACCCAGAACTGCCAATGGTGTCCCACACACAGAAAATTGGTGCATTATATTTACCCTGCTGCAGAAACTCGAACATTCAAATAAGAAGTGTACTGTTAGGAACCCTAAGGACACTAAAGTATTCAAGTGACCAAAATTTACATCTCTGTATTTTCTGGAATGATTGGTGATATACAATAAATATTTCAGTATAAAAGAAAATACAAAGAAAAGCCTAAAGCCTCAATCCTCATCACTATCGGCTTTATCACAACAGCTTATGATAACAATAAAATAAAAAGACAGGCTTTTCCTCCTATATAAAAATATACAGCTCTACCACATGCGAGCTAGTCGTAAAGCTTTTGTCTGACCTCAGTGCACATTTCTGACAGAGCTTCTGTTGTAAAGAGTAAGGCTCATATCAGACCATATATAGATGGTGTTGTTCCATCCCATATCCCATTGGAAAAAAACTACAGATATATAACCAAAACCTGATATACCACCTAGGTGAAAATAATGAAAAGCACACCAGAGTGATTGTCTCTCATGGCACATAACATTAAGAAAAATAAAATAATGCTGTCATTAAAGAAATGAGACAACAGCATCTAATGGGGCAATTACTTAAGTCTTTTCATTATTTGCACCCATACTTTCTGTCTCTCTCTCTCTCTCTCTCTCGCACGCACGCATGCACGCACGCACGCACGCACACACACACACACACACACACACACACACAAATGCAAATTTTTTTTATTGTATTTATAAAAGATACACTATATTACACTATATTCAAGAAACATCAAGAAAACATATGCTTGATTTAAAACGATCCTTGACTTCACTTGTCACATTTAACTTTACACAAATTGTACACTTGGCTGCTGTTTTGACTGAAGTCTTTGGTTTTATGCTACAGTACTTTGGGCTTTAGGAGGCTCTTAATGATCATCTACTGCACCATTGGGAAATGCTGTTATTTTCCTGTTAATTGTCAACATGTTGTGGCATGTCTGTCAAATTTAATTTTACTATCTTGTTGTAAGATTAACTGCTATCAAAGCAACAGTACCAATGCCAGTGCATTCTCCATAAAAGGCAATTTAGGCAATATAGGAGGCATGCAGTTTAGTGGAACCCAGACTTTTTTTTGTGGGTGCACAGTATTTTGTGAATGTGAGCGTCTCTTTTATTATAAACCCTTTTGATGGGTGTGCAGCAGGCAAGTATTTTGAAATGATGCATTATGCACATATTTCGAATTCGTGCCCCTTGGAAGAGAAGTCAACGGCTGCCACTGATGCGGTTGTTGTTAGGTGACATGTTATTGTGGTATAATGATATGAGGAAAAGATGATTAAGACACACACACACACACATATTTTTTTTTACTGTAGAGTTTCAACTTATCATGTTTTCTCAGGCCAGATAATTGTGTGATATTGCTTGGCTGGTGCTGACAGCACTCCTCTCATGTGGCGATGTTTTAATTTTAGCCTTTAACTAATTATCACAATCAATTCAATTATGGGATGACTGAGCCGCATTGTAAACAATGTAAAATAAGCATTTTATGAATATAAAAATGTATATTTTGTGCAGAAAATATACATTCTTTAATAGTTTATATAATAGTTTACTTTAAGCAAAGGTGATGGTAAATAAAAGGAATTATTGGAAATCAGTTTTGGACAAAAATCCCAAATTAATGCTTAGATTAATGACATAAACTGGAAAAGTCTATATGCGCATTCTTGTTATATATCACAAACACTGTAACAGATTTTAAAACAGTAAAAAACTGTAAAACATGTATAATAATAGCACAATAGTACTGTAATTATTACTCTCTACTGTTACTGTGTAGGGATGCACAGATATAAAATGTCTGTGCCGATACGATTTGATCATCGATGACGAATGATACAGAAAGTTTTGCTTTTTAGTCCTTGTTTTAAATTATTACGTTGTGAAATCATATGTGCAGAGCATACAAACTGAAAATCTGCTGTTATTAGCCTCTTTCACACAGTAATTTCGGTAAATACCCATGAATTTACCAGAATGAATTTACCAGTAAATACATAAATGTGCTGTTCACACACGCAGTGACCTTCCGTCTTTTTATCACTAAGACATCATTCACACGTCAGTATCACACACATAGTGCTTACCGGTAAATTACTGGTAATCTTACAACCTCTCTTACTTCACTGAAAAAAATGATTCATTTAATTTATTCAATTTTTTAAGGTAAGTGGTTGCAATCAATTTATTTAAGCTACATTTAAACAAAAAAGTAAATTAAAATAAAATTAAAACATTTTGTTTAAATGTAGCTTAAATAAATTGATTGCAACCACCGCACTTACCTTAAAAAATTGAGTAAATTGAATGAATAATTTTTTCAGTGTAAATTGGCAGCACCGATTTACCAAAAATGTTCTGTTCACACATGACCTGTTAACTGCAATTTACCAGTAAATTACCAGTAAAGACTGTATGTGTGAAAGGGAATATTGTCACCCAATTCAAAATAATTACACAACATGAGATCTGATCTCATGTTTCTGCCCCTTTTGATTGTCAGGATTTAATCTGCCCTGATCATCAGGTGTTTTTAAACTATCAGTCGATGTCCAATATTGGGAAAAATTGTTTGCATCTGCCAATACCGATTCATAGGCCGATATATTGGTGCATCCTAATATACCATACAAAAAATTGGTTAAACTGCTATGAAACTATCTTTAAAAATTCCTATTTGCTGGAACAGGCAAAGAAAAGCACCCAAAACCGGAAACTGCACTTTGTCACACAACCACAAAAAAAACTTGATAATTAAACCAGTGTTGCTAATCCTCTCTGATCTATCTGTTACTCTTTTCTCTTCCATTCTCTGATGGGTTTTGCTGATTTCTCAGTGCTTGAATTGTGCTCTGTGCTTATACTGTAATAGTCAGTGAGCCTGCACATAAGCACACAGCCCAACAGCCAATCAAATTGCAAGAAATAGTTTCTGTTTAATTAATTTTCATGTAAGAGAGAATTCTTTTGGAACAAATGTTCTGGTAATTTAATAAAAACTATAAAATATGTTGTGTAGTGTGCAAATCTGATCCAAGAAATCATGTGCAGCATGCGCTTACAGTAGCATAAAAATAGTGAATTTGAAATTGAGCCAAATGTGCCGTTTGTGGGTGTGTCCTTTAAAATGCAAATGAGCTGATCTCTGCACTAAATGGTAGTGCTGTGGTTAGATAGTGGAGCTTAAGGGGCGGTATTATCCCCTTCTGACATCACAAGGGGAGCCCAATTTCAATGACCCGTTTTTTCACAGAGAATGGTTTACCAAAACTAAGTTACTGGGTTGATCTGGGTTGATAGGAAGCACTGGGAACCCAATTGCACTTAAACATGAAAAAGTCAGATTAAAATCAAATAAATGACATCACCTCTAATTGAAAAATATCCTAAGCCTATAAAGTCAAACAGTCAATTTACCTAAATCCATTTGGCAGATGCTTCATCCAAAGCTACTCAAAGTATACTGCACATCCAAATCATGCATTTCATTAGTTTGTGTTTTTCTTTGGGAAAGAAACCAGTCAGTTTCTCAACATGAAGAGACGGACAAAATAACCCTGATTAAATCCAACGAGTCCCACGAGGCTTTTTCACATGAGACTGGAGGAATTTCAAGTGTAGTTCTGCATGAAAACAAACAACCAAATGACATTTAACATCATGTGCAAATATTAAAAGCCTTAGAGATTACATAATTACCATAATAATAATAATGGATGCAATCACCATTAATGCATAATTCATTAGATCATTGTGCATTTGAATGCAAGACGTCATGTTTAACAATGTTGCCTTTTATTTTTCTATCTATTAAGAACTGAGTCTCAGAGAAATCAGTCTCATCTGATCCAAATTCAGCAAACAATGCAAATCTGCTAACAGTGAATACGTAAATGTAATACTGAATCTATTTGCCTGGCACCCCATCTTGCAGGCTGCTTCTGAGTGCTAAATTGTGAACTGCGAAGGATGGAGCTTCACAACATCTCCATCAATGCAATCCAGACATCCACATTGTTCCTTTAAAATGTTTAATGTGTCCCACTGTGAATCTGGATATAGCATCATGTGATCATCACTTAATTCTGCCATAATCAATGTAATTTTGGATAACAATGTAATTTTGAGCACACTGTCAGCCACCTTCATTGATTAAGTCAAGAAACATCCACCCAAGCAGAAATACCTAACTAGTGTAATTACAATTGATCTCAGGCGTCATTACGGTTAACAGGTGACAGTTAATCAATCACAGAGACTAAGTCCATTGTGCCATAATAAAGCTTATTATTGTCTCAGTTCAACTGATTCTCTCAAACGAATGCTGATGAATCTTCTCCTATTGAAGATGCTTTGTTCAATATCTGAGAGAAACTGTACCTTATACACCATTCACTTTAAACACAAAGGGTAAATTCCTGAAAATCATGCATCTCATTCGTAGACCCGTTAGAAAGACACACCATTAATCAGATGTACTAATAAATGCTGTCGCTTTTGTAAAGAAATATTTTTGTCATATGCCAGAGGTCTTTAACCTTTTTCAGGCCAAGGACCCTTAGAGAGGAGAAGCAAGGGCACTTGCCCCCTTTTGAAGACCTATGTCATCTGCTTTAATTTTGTATTTCTGTAATATATGGAGCAAAGTGGACACGTGCCAGTAATGCGGTTCATCACAGCAGTGAAAATGCACCGTCATGTTATTTTTGGCACTTCAAATTACCGTAAAGAAGAAAAGATGCATTATCTTTTCCTTTGACTGCTTAAATTACTCTGCGTGTATGCTGTGTGTCGTGTGTTGTAAACAGTCTCACATGAAAAAGAATGGTGGAGCACAGACTATTTATGCCCCTTCTGAAAGGGTAAAGTCGGATGTATGTATATAGCATAGAAACAAACTGCCAAAGAAAGATGCCAAAATAACATAAAAAAATTGCCATTTGCATTCCTCACAGTTAACCAGAGATCCGTTAAAGTATCCGTCTTGTAATTTAACAACTAAAATACAGTAATTCGCTAATATGTTGTGTAGTAACAATAATTATTTTGAAGTTGAAAATGGAACCCAATCGTATCTTATTTTTCAAATATTTATTCAGCTATCTTAGTTATCCTACTGCTTGCAACCACATTTTGTAAATGAGTGCTTTTACATGCTCAGTCTTACGCCAATTATGCTTAATAAACTGATAACGCGTGGGGTCATGTAAACGCATAAAATTGTTTTCTTTTATTGCGGAAAGCCCATAAACGGCGTACTGTAAGCAAAAACAGATCTGGACAGGTAGTTTTTTGCTCATTACTCTGATTTCACATTGCATTTAAACACCTAAACCAGCATTTTTGACGTTTCGTTCATGTGCGCATGTCTCCGCGTGTGACGTTTATTTTAAGTAAGAGCAAAGTAACGCAATAAAGTTCTGCGATATACTTAAGCAGTTGCAGAGAAACTGCGAAAATTAAAGCTGATGTTACATTTACAGGTTCTGCAAACATGAGAAGAGGTACAACAGTATAGCTTAGGACAGATTTCCCACTGATTATATGTAGGGGTGCGCGGGGCAAAAACTAACACGGGGTTAGTTGTAACACGGACTGTTTACATTGCTGCACAAGGTTGAGCGTTTTGTTTTACCTGTATTTTTTTTCACGCTGCCAAAAGACGATCTCCCGCAAATTATTGAAAATGTATAATGTTTTTCCAGAGAGTTATTGATGAACGAGTGTTTTGGATTTTTTCATCATATGTTTTTTTACGGTTCGTAAGTTGGGTGTGTAAGATACCAAATCCAATGCTATGTCACATTAATCAGTGTCTTGTTGACTAAAACATAGCATCATTTTGAAATATGTCTGCAGCCCTTAGCAACTTTTTTGGTGTGCTTGAAAATATTTTGTCCCAGTGGGGTTAATTGTAACGCTGTGTTAGTTGTACGATATGAAAACGCTAACGTTAGTGTAATTCTTGCCGTTGTTTTAAATAGGCTACACACGAATGATTGCTGCCTGCCAACAAAATAAATGTGCCTGTCTTATCAAAAATCGTGTGTCAAATTTATTTTTGTTCATATCTTTAATATTGATTGAATAAGGTCACGTCAAAGATTAAAATCATAATGAAATGAATGGCTAAAATCAGACTTTGATGCTTATTATCTCAGAATTAGATTTTTGAAACTGTAGTATGGTTATTCCAGACAAATTTTTTTTTGTCATATTTGTGCTTATTCTGTGCTGCTTTTTCTCACATATTTAGACATTTGTATCCATTTATAATTGAATTATTGTTAGAAAAGGGCTGGATGAAGGAATACAGTGTGGATACCTGTCTATTATGGACAGATATATAAACAATATCCACTTCAAGTATATAGACAAAATAGTATTAAAATATTTGCCTACAAACTTAATTTTTAGCAAGTGTAACAACTAACCCCCCACCTATGGGGTAAGTTGTAACGTCTGCACTTCGTTCACGTTTGGTGTAATTGTCCAAGAATGGTAAGTACTAAAAACAAACTTCAAATGTTCATTTGTAGCAGAGATGTGTGTGTCGCTTGTGTAAAAATATAATTATTCAAACTCAAAAAAATTTTGAATGATTGAGCCAAAACAATAAAGCATTAGATTGTGCCCCGCTCTCCCCTACTATAGGCGGTGATGTCAATGCCTGCAAGAAACCTGACAAATCTCTAAAACCCATGTTAACGCAGTTTTACTCGAAAATTTGAATGAAAATGCATGAAAACAGCTTTTTAAAATAAGCAGATTTTTGATAGGTATTCGCTTATTCTGTGCACGTACTGTAAACGCACTCAATGACATTACAGTCACGTTGATCTCCACATTAAAAAAAAGTTTGTATAAATTGAATTTCATAAGTCGTTTTGGCTTTGGTGGTGCAGTAGCTGAGAGCAGCTAAACAGCAGGTCCCTGATGCTAAAGATTTCTATTGTTACACAAGTGCAGGTATGAATATTTAAGAGGCTCTGCAGGAGATCCTGATGAATATGAAAAGAAAATATAATGCTGTAGTTATCTGTTCTGATTTCACAAAGAGAGCGAGAGAGAGAGAAAGAAAGAGAGAGAGAGACAGAACAGAGAGACAGAGAGAGCTCTCTTCTGTTGCAAAATCAAGTTGAACTGCCTATGAAAGCATTAGAAGTCTGAAATAGGTTGTCCAAAAAAAGGCTTTTCCTAAAAATGGCAGTTCAATTATGTTACTACTGTACCTAAAATACCAAATCTTTTGGCAACATTTTGGCAGCGTCTTAATTACCCTTTGTGGAAAAGGAAATCTCATAATGCAAAATGACAGGCTCAGTGAAAAAATAAAGCAAACTGAGAAATGTTAATTAGAAATATATTAATATTTCATTCAGTACTGAAAAGTATTCATCAAAAAGTACTTTGTGGTACTTTGACACCATACGTCACATGCCTTCGGTGCCAGCTCAAGTCAGACAAAATTTCTAACCAGCATGCACTGCTCCAAGTCTGCACAGCAGCATGAAGTTTCAATGAAGGGATGAGATTTGCATTTTTGCTTAAAGATTGAGGGCACATAATTTTGTTAAAAAATAATGAAGCCCAGAGATAAGTAATAAAAAAAAAACACAATATTAAATTTCATTGCGACATTAACTGCAAGGTAAGTCTATATTTACCAGATTTTCTGCTTATCTTTAGTTTTTTATATTAGTCACTTATTATTTACCATTGTAGCTTGGTAAACATATGACCACTTGCAGATTTTGTGACGCTTTGAGCTTCATAAACCTTACATTAGCATGCATTTAGCTGTGAGCGCCTATATTCATGAGAGATTTCGCCACAGGCAAGTGCACACTGTCATAGCAGGGGGTTCGAAGATGAGCTCTTGCTTTGATAGTTCTCAGATGTGGCATATCCTACCATCATACAGACAAATGAAAAACATCTCATGAGCATGCACGTTTTATTAGGGTTAATGAACAGTGACGTGGAATGGTGCAGAAATTCATTAATGGTTTTATTGTTCAAATGGGAAAATCATGATTTGCATTCAAATGCATCAAAAGTTATGTTTTAACTCCTGCTGTCAATTTAAAGGGACGAAAACAGCGTGAGCTTTTATAATTTCTGCACCCGTAGTGTCACCAAACACAACTGTGAATAAACTTACAGCATTGCCAATGACAGGCAAATTGGGTCTTATAAAAAATGGGTTCCCTCAAAACACCACAGTGTTTAGGGAATTACATCAATTTCAATATTAAGCTGGAATGGGTGAAAATATTTAAAATAAATCAATTATGCCCTTTACTATACAGCGGCATTCAAATCCACATTGGAAATCAGATTTTTTTTTCAATATTTTGAAAAAAGTACAACAAAAAGTAATAGCATAACAAGAAGAAATATTAAAGTTTTGTGCAAAAATGATTTGTCAACTCCTCTATACTGAAGGTTACATGTCTTTACTTCAAATACTCTTTGAAATATCCTCAGTTCACTCTGGGATGACAGAAAGCATGAACATAAGCACAAAAGTATTTATGCCAGCTCAAGTGCATCCAGTTAATAAATCAAAAGGACCATAACAAACCCTATAAAAGAGCACTATTTTACACTACAAACATTACACTCTTAAAGTAAAGGTGCTTTACGATGTCATAGGGGGGCATTGAAGGTTCCATAAAAAATTTTAACATCTGAAGAACCTTTCTGTTTTACAAAAACATCTTGTGAAATGTAACAGTAACAAATGAGAAACTTGATCAAAATCGTAAAAGGTTTAGATTTTTTTTCTTTTGAGGACACTTTCATTCCCAAAATTCTTTCTTGAGTGCTCAATAGAATTCTCCTTCCCTTTCCCAGATCCACCATAATAAGGGAGGCTTTTAGATCAGAGAGGCAACCATCACTTGAATACGCCAAAGATGAAAGATGGGTCATGGGAACACCTCGACTTTAAGAGCTGTGACTAATAGCAGGGATTATTTCCTGCCTGCTCACACACAGACATACACCGTAAGGATACTGATACACCTAAAACCCAAAGCAAACACCTCTTCATTCTCCTGTATCAAATAAACAATGACAATCTCTAGAGAATTAGGTTAAACATGTCTTAAATCTTGTAATTAAAGTTCATTGTCAAGTCATTGTGTTAAATCATTTCTGAACTCAAAGAAACAAATACCTGTAGCTCAGTGGTAGAGCACTGCATTAGTTGCGGATTTAATTACAGGAACACACATACTGATCAAATGTATAGCTTATAATCTGCAAGTCACGTTTGATAAAAGTGTCTGCCAAATGCATAAATGTAGACACCAATATAGAAAAATACAGAGTGTGTTTCAAATGGTTTTTTTGAAAGCTTCAGATGCAAAACCCTCTTATAGTGTGTCTTACATGTTTTCTTGTAAATGAGCACTTTTTATCAGGCTCTTATGTTTAGGTTTAGAAATTTCACGTTAATGGACATAAAAAGATTATTAGTTAGTAGCTGAAATGCCTTATTATCACAAATGTCACTTTCACTGCAAAACCCTCTAAGTGCTTTTGGGCAAAAACCTCCAGTTCAATGAAATCCACTTCTTTGGACAAGATATATATTAGACTAGGGATGCATCGATACCGATACTGGTATCGGGTATCGGCCTCGATACCACATTTTCTAAAGTACTCGTACTCGTTAAAAGTCCTCCGATACCAGGGATCGATACCAAGGTCTGAGAAATGTCTATGTTTGAGTGGCGTGTAAGGGGTTAATGCCTCTTGTGTTGTCCAAAGAGGCAGAGTTTACAACAAACTGGAAAACTAGTCACTTGTTTTTTTGTTAAATTATATGACTAAAGCTGTTACCTGTAAATTTGAATCATGTTTTTTTATTAAGTACTCAGTATCGGTATCGGCAAGTACTGAAATGCAAGTACTCGTACTCGTACTCGTATTCAAAAAAAGTGGTATCGGCGCATCCCTATATTAGACATTGCAAAATCACTAAAGATGCAACTAGAAACATTGCAAATATGAAAGTCAATGTAAAAGCAGAAGTATACAGCCAATTTTTGTCAGAAGATGATAAAAAATGTTTGAAACAGAGCATATATTGTACAATATAACAATATATACATTGCGCATGTTGAACAATATAATATGTAGCCCAGGAGATGCATTGCATTTTGTCGCAATATGCATGCATCGAACGTCTGCATTCACCGACAAATCAAATAAACTATACTTATGCTGTGCGTTCAACCGTGCGTGTACATTCGCACACAAATAAAAAACAGACTATACTCCAGGCTTAAGAATGAAGAAACAAACTACACATCAGGGGGCGCTGTGGTTCATGTGACTGCCACATTGGGGTTGTATTTAGGTCCAAGCACTCACAAGGCACCCAAGTTTGAATGTGAAGCACGCTTGTTTCACGCGCCATCGTTCATCCAATTCATCTTACCTGTACTTAAAGGACTTTGCTAAAAAAAGTCAGCAGATTCTGCTAACAAATTGGTATTTCTAAATGGCTTGAGGTGGGGATTAAGCGCATTTGATTTGAAGGTTTTTTATTGACATGTGCTGAGAGCAATCGGCTAATATCATTATCTCATTTTTGAAGGAGGTGGCGTTTAGCGGCTTTTGCATCTTAGCTCCACATTTTTTTCTTACCTTTTCATTTCCTTTAGATGTTAAGGGTTCCTTATGGAACCATTTAGCCGTAAATGGTTCTTCTATGGCATCAAGAAGCCCCTTAATTTTAAACAGTGTACTCATTTTCAGGCTTTAAGATCATCACCAGATAATGTGAAAATACAAATGTAAGCCATCGATCGCCAAGTAATTTATACAGAGACATTGCGCATGTGTAATGTCTACCTTTGAAACTCTGGCTAATATTATCACAGCAATAAGTGAACAAATATGAATTGATCAGTCTCAGTCCTTGCCACCGTTTATCTGGATTGAGTTTTACACTAATGATGGGAAAATAGCTTACATTAGTCCTGTTTGCAGCAGTGGTGGGTTGTTGTTGTTTTTTTTTTGGGGGGTGGGTGCACATCTTGTTTATAACATTGTGTTCCTTTATATAACTGGCTGCTTAAGTCTGTGTCTGTTTAGCTGGTGATAATGGGTACAGTTCAGTGTGAATATTTTGAGGAAACAACACTATTTGCCTATTTCTCCAGTGTGAAGACAATGCATGAAAATAAATGCATTTCACAACTTTGTGATAACTTTGGTTGTTAAACATTTATAAAGTTATAGAAACACCACAAACAAAGCATACATAATATTTTTATGGTGAAATAGTTATTTGTGTGTGTGTATGTGTGTGTTGGTGTGTGTGTGCGCGCGCGTGCGTGTGTACCTGGTAATTATCACGTTGTGGGGACCAATTGTCCCCACAAAGATAGGAATACCAGTATTTTTGTGACCTTGTGGGGACATTTTGAGGTCCCCAAGAGGAAACAAGCTTATAAATCAAACAAAATGATGTTTCTTGAAAATCTAAGGGATCAGAAAGAATGGTTGGGGTTAGGGGAAAAGAATAGGATACAGTTTGTACAGTATATTGCATTACGTCTCCACAAAACATGGAAACCAGAATGTGTGTGTCCTACCCAGTGTGTGTGTGTGTGTGTGTGTGGGCGCGCGCGCGCGCGCGCGTGTGTGTGCGTGTCACGTTCCGCTGTTAAGGCTCCTACCTCATAGTAAAAGAGCGTTTATCTTTAAATAAAAATACATATTAGTAATTTAAAAAACATTCTTTACAAAATATACACTAATAAAAGCGAAGATTGTATAATTGTGTTATTATGTAATAGATTACGGTGAACAAGCTAGCATGCATCCAAGATGTTTTTTATCAATTGTGTAGGCTACACATGCACGTGAAGAGTGTCACACAAACATGCCAGAACATTATTATGGAAGGAATTTACCAACAATGTCCTAACCTTACTTTTAACTTAATATCAGCATCGCACAAACCCTTCTGTATTTTGCCATTGTCATGAAATCGTCATTAGGTATTTTTCAAAAGAAATGATGCTCCCACAAAATTGAGAAACACACCCGCACGCGCGCACGCATGTACACGTGTCTTTGAGATGAATATAGCCTAATAATAGACTACATGATTTAACCAAAAAACTACTGCACAATCCATCCGATCTATAGCACAGACCACTGACATCTCCAATATCAGGTGAGACTCCGAAGTATTAAACATCTTTCTTGTCTAAACATGTCTTTGCATCCAACAATTAAAGCAATCGATTTCGAATCGCCAAACGATACTGTATAAAGATTTTCACGTCTATTGTACTATTTAACAAACAGAATCTGTTAACCTTGAATGTTTTCACAAGTTTCCTTACACAGTATCTGTCAAACTGTAGCACCTCACAGCGCATCTTTTCTGACCTTACCGTGTTCACTGCTGGCGCGGATCTTCCGCCACTGTTATCCTCGCCAGTGGTTTGAGGAGGTGATGCTGTGCTCTCCGGTAAGGGACCAACTGCTTGTTTGAGGAGCTGATGCTGTCTCTACAGTGAGAGAGCAACTGCTGGTCTGAGGAGATGAGACTTTTTCAGGAAAGAAGGAGGTGCTTTACAGATATTGACGCGCGCACAACGCAGCGGTGTACTGTATGACATTTAACTCTGGTGTTGATCTGGGCGCTTCAGTAATCGTTTAGTAATTGAAAAGTATCTTATTATTTTTTAAAGTCTTTATTTAAACACAGTACACACATTTTTTTAAACTGTAACCATCTTTCCCACACATTCTTTCCTTTATTATTTCATTATCAAACGCACGTCCAACATATCTGAAAATGTATCATATAGTTATAAATGTCTATTAAAATACAATAAAACCAATCTTTATATATTTTTAATTCAGTAAATCGATTATTTGTGTCATCTACCCCTTATGAAAATTAGCCATGGTTTTATTGTGGTAAAACGTGTTTTTTGGTGTATTGATTATCAGCAAAACCATGGTTTTACTACACTAACCATGGTTTAACTATGGTTTTTGGCAGGCACGTGCACAGATAGGGCTCAACCTGTGCAGAACACATGCCCTTTTTGTCCTTACACTCCGAAGTGCCCTTTTTTTGGAGGTGTTTTATTATTTTTTTAAATATATAAATTAATGCTATTGTTAAACATTTACGTCTGTCTGTGTGTTTTACAAATATATTTATCAAATAAAATTATTAAAAAACTAAATATTTTTTGATCCGCTCAAACTGTCTGTCAAACCTCTTAACTCCGCCCCCTGAGTGCAGCGAGCTGAAGTTCCACAGCAGTCAGAGGCAGCTGAACGTCTTGCAACGGTAAATAAATATCTTGTTGTTTGAGTACAATGCTGTCTTATTACGAAAGAAACACTAGTATGTCTATAACGGCCCATGTTTTATACATTTGAGCAGAGCCGAATTATCCATAGACGGGATTGGTCGAGTGGGCAATCAGGGGGTACTAAGGGCTCCAAACTGCGACCAAATTGAGTTTTTGACAAAGCGCGAGCAGTTTTTAAACAAGTGTTCACCCATGTGAAGGGCACCCGTGACAACAATACGGAATGCACGGTCAGTTTTTACCGCTTTTTTTGCATGACGCGTCTCAATCGTTAAACTAAAGTCAACACATCTCACGCGAGAAGACGCGCCCGCGCGGGTAAATGTTTAGCCTACATTAACACCAAAAACATATCAGATTAGAAAGGTCTTATGCTGCGTTCCAGGCAACCTGTAACCCGTAACTCACGACTTCAAAACCACGACTCACGACTTTGAACTGGGAGTACATCGATCTAGTACGAGTTCACGGGTGGGAAGTCACGGGTTTGACTGCCGTTCCAGAGCACTTTCACCGGTAGAAGATTGTAAAAACACGAGTTACAGGCTGCCTGGAACGCATAAGGTCGTGAGTCGTGGTTTTGAAGTCGTAACTCACGGGTTTAAAAACCTGCCTGGAACGCACCATTAGACATCAGATGCCCAGTTGGGAAAACTGGATAGAGACGAAAAACATGTAAAGGATACAAGGATTACAGACCCTGTCACTCATTACAGTATGCAATCTGGATATAATTTATTGTATATGCATGTATCTTATGCCTTGAATTAGTCAAGGGAGTTGTATGATTATTTGGTTCATAACTTTTTATTCTGAAATCAAGTGCATAGAGTTCAGTCTATTTAGTATTTAGTATATTTTTCAGTAATGCAGTTATTTGCACCTTCAAAAGACCAAGGTTCCTGGTCAGCACAGTTTTTGCCAGGTAGGCAGATACATGTTGAATATGCTAATGGTATGGCTATAGTATAGTATAATCTCCTATTTTGATCTTTAATCTCCTATTTCCCACTCTTCTCAATCACATACATAAACATGTTAACCAAATAATAAAAATTAGCTTATAAAACCAAACAGAATACCTTTTTTTCTTCAAACATATTTTTATGTACACGTAACTTTATGTATGTAAGCAGAGAAAAAAAATAAAATTAATATATTCTACAATTAAATAAGAGCGAGTACACAAGAGCACTTCACAAACACATGACTACAAATAGGTCTAATACAGACAAACACCCAGGATCTAAATTGTTAAAGCCCACTTACAAGGGCAGATATGCTTTGCACTGTATAATGCCAAGCTATCATAAAATGTAATTTTTCATTCATTAATAGTGATTTTTTTCAATCATTAATAGCGAATAAATATAAAGCTATTAAGATGATTATTAAGTGATATTTATTTGGAGGGGGTGCCCTTTTTCAGTTTCAGCACATGCCCCTCAAAAGGTCTGTGCACGGCCCTGGTTTTTGGTACCATGGTTATTTTCTGGTTAACATGGTTTTACTACAGTAACCATGTTTTTTTAACTGTAGTAAAACCATGGTTAATTTTTGTAAGGGGCTGAAACATGCGCAATTACATAATAAACCTCTTCATTCTGCATGGTTTGACACCAAAGATCTGTATTTAACCAGATTAAGAATTCATCTTGACATGTAATCAAAATGTCAAGGATATGTAACAGTTATTGATCCTATAGCAGACTCTCTTAAGATAGGACCCTATCATTAAACACACACTGTGCTTTCTGGAAAGATCTATATTTAGGATACCCCTAATTATACAAATGTTTAATCGGCTGTGCAGGTTTAATCTAGACCTACCAGAGACTTCCTGGTGTACTTGTAATTGACATTTCCTAAAACAAATGTTTTTCCATGACAGATCACTAAAAACAACTTTAATTATACTGTTTGCTGTGTTCTCTCTATAAATATATAAAATGATTGCCTACAGCATCTGTCATTCATCTGTAATGATGTAATCATCCCAGTTCAAAATTATAAATATCAAACATGTTTAATATGATTGGGGTGGCCCCAATTTGCTTGTAAACACATTACATGCAGTGCAAAAAGTTGCTGTAGTCATGCAGTAGTTTCCCAGTAACTTACTGTAGATTTATAGTTATTTAAATTTTGGCAACATTTTGTTCAAAGAAAAATGAACATTTAACATTAACAAGTCTTTGTCTTTACAGAATAAAATTATAAAAAACAGCCTTCTGGGAATCTGTTCAGTTTTTTTCTCATTTTGGTACTCAAAAACACTTTGCATAATGCTGTACATTTTATATTTTTTCCTGTAAAAAGGTCTTTAGATACTGTAACTGTAAGTTACTTTCTTTTGTAATTTTTTTACAGTGTGAAAATCAGTAGCCAATTTTCGTTTCTCTGGAGGGGAAATCAGGGGAAATATGGGCTGATAATCTTGTAGTTTGATCCCAGACTAAGATCTTCACTGTTCCTCAAATAGTACATAAAACATTATTATTACATTATAGCCTGAAAATTACCTACTGTAAAATTGAAAAGAATCAATGGTTTAAATGAATATTGTTCAATCCTTTCCCTGACCCTTAAATCTGGTTAAAGATCATCAGGAATGTTGGACAGAAACCTGTTTTTTGTAGTGAAACACACTATTAATTTCCACTTTAAAGTGCTATCCGAAAGGTTAAGATTTGCACTGTTTTTTCTTAGTGGGAAATGCATAATAACACACAAAAAATAATCACATCAATATGATGCAGGTTAGTGTCAGTTCACATAAAATTAGATGAAAAGTAGCTGAAAAATCTAAATGAAAAGCATGACAGCATGTTACACGTTTATAAGCTTTTTCCAACCTAACTCAAGATTGAGGGAACATTGCTTTTTTGTCTCGGATGCCCATCCACAATTAGAAAAAAATCAAGAAATGCTCCTAAGCTGACATAAGTTAATTACCTTACATCATAATGTTAAGGTATGTTAATGTATGTATTTATGTAATATTGAGTGAACTGTGTCATTTTATTTTAGGACCCCCTTGAAAAAGAGATGTTGCATCTCAAGGTGCTTTCCTTGAAAAATAAGTAAACATGCATTGCAGCTTTGAAACAATATGCGTAGTGAAAAGCGCTATACAAATAAATGTGAATTGAACATTGAGCATTGAGCATTAATCTTATACAAATGGAATTGTTATTTTTACAGAAATGGTTATTCAAGCTTATTTGTAACCCTGAAAGTTTTGTTTGCACCATAAATGTTTCCTCATGATGAATATTTGGGAGAAAATGAGTTCCACAGGGTCTTCCAGGACCTTGTGATAAACTGCATTTCCATTGAATATTCTATATTTATCAGGAAATAAAAAATACATTTATTAATAATTGTTTTGTTGTGACTTGTTGCGAAAGAAATGTGGTGATTTTAAAATATTTACACTCTGTTCATCCTGCGCAAACTGACAGTGCAGTTTTAGAAGTTAATGACTGATGTGCGTCGGTGTAAACTGAATTCTTTGTGGCATAATATTAGCAATTTGACTGCTCAGTCAAGGGCATTTCATTATTTCCTCTTGACAGCTTATCGTTTTGGAAGGTGAACAATTTCAGTATTTACAGTAACCTTGAAGCCTGCCACATTGTCAAAAATAAGTCTTTTAAACTACTCCACAACATCATAAACACAAACACCAAAACATCTCCAAAATTTCAAGTTTGCTGGTTTTCTGAATTAAGGTGCTGTAGGAAATGAAGCTGATTCTGGTGACTATAGGCAAATGCAAAATCAATCCATAATGTTATGACCTTTACAGATTTGATATGTTTTAAAGCTTGAATGAAGCTTCTCAAAATATGACCCTACTGTCTAAAAATGATAAAAAAAAATGGTCCCTAGCTGTCACTTTACGCTTAAAGAGTTCATATTATGCGTAGGCTACATATTGGTACCAAAGAGTGCATATTAGTACCTCAAAGGATACATATTGGTATCACATATACATATCTGTCCCTAAATGGTAAAAATTAGGACCTTTTAAAAGGTTACTGCACTGTGGGTGACAGCTTGGGACCTTTTTTTTGACCATTTTTAGACAATAGTGTCGACTATTAGCACATCAATTCATTATTATTGGTACTAATTCTACAGCTTATAAGCAGGTGTCATGAGCTATGGGTCTCTTCACTCGTGATGACTATTAAGGGCCCTTCTAATGGAAGCTTGACTATCTATGAAGGGTCCACTAATGAAAATACATCACTGTAAATCAGATGGATGATTAAAGATGCCAAACAAGTTATGTTCTTTTCCTCAGGTTATGTGGCAGGAATTTAAAGCCTCAGGCATCTGAGAGAAAGTATAGGACATAACACACAAAGCAAACAAAAGCCTGCACAGCACAAAATAATCAAATTGTGACAAATATAATTCCTATAAAAAGTTGAATTAAGTAGTTAAATTAAAGCTATTAATACAAAACTTTTAGTTTCGTACTATTACTCATACTTACCAATTTATGACTTCCTTTTGAAGTCCCCCTTAATAATCATTGCTTTTCTGAAAATAAACTACAGTCCCTGTGACCTTTGTATTATCAACAAATCTTTAAACATCTTACAGCACGTTCTCTATCCAATGATTGATTGTTTATATTGTTGTAAGTTAATATATAAATCCAGTAAATGCATATTCTGTGGAAGCCGGGGTAAATAAATGATCTGTAACTGTATTGCATTTATGTGGTGCGAGGAAGATGAAGAGATACCAAAACATAAAAACTTTAGTTACGAATAAAACAACAAACAGGAACACAGGCAATAAAACACATAACATTAAAGGTGTAGCGGAGGATTTTCTCGAATTTTAGAAAAGAACCGCCTTCTCCACTTTTTAAAAAAATGCAATTGCGCAACATTCCTGATTTACAGCTACAGCAGGAGGACCAATAGTCTTGATGATAAACCCGGAAAAATTAAATCCTCCGCAATACCTTTAATGAGATCGGAAAAAGATTAAAAGTACATTTCTTTGTCTTATGTTTTTTTTTTTTTCGATTTCCATTTTATTGAATTATTTGTGTTTAAAGTCAATTTACAAAAAACCCTCTGTTTGTTACAAACCCTCTGTTTGTTACTAGGGTAACGTTTGCACTCCTGTCACTTTCGGTGAAATTGCACGATAACAGTAGGTCCCACAAACAAACTTTAAGTGTTCATTTGTAGCAGAGATGTGTGTGTTGTTGTTTGTGTAAAAAAAAGTATTAATCTAACTTAAATATTTTTTGAATGAGTCAAAAGTCTAAAAGGGTTGGGTTGTGCCCCGCTCTTCCCTTCTTGACATTTTGGATAGATCAGTGAACAATCAAGTTATATGTAGGCCTACCTTATAATACAATTTTACCTAATTCAAAGAAAGACAATAAATAGATGTTATAACAGTGATAAGATAGACTTAACAGTAAAGGTCCAACCTTTCTGATCTGCCTGCCATTGACTAATAAAGTCTAATGATTAAAGAAAAATATTCATTTTTATATATATATATAAAATTTCCTTTCTTTGTCTCTCACTTAGCAAAGAACAACTAATGAAACTTTTTATTAGTTATTAAGTTTGTATTCAACATACCATACATTTAGCTATTTAGCTTCACACTCTTCCTGAAATGCACGGATTTGAAAAGCTCTGTGTCCCTGATTGGCCAGCTAATCTGTACATTGTGATTGGCCTGAATACCTCTGACATCGGCTGGAAATGTGACGCACCTTAAGGGCGATTTATACACTCTTAGAAAGGATGTGTTAATTTTTTACACATCATTGTGCGATAAGCTTTTAACACATTATGTGTAATTTTAACACATTATGTGTCATTTTGTGTTGATTTTGTGTTCAAGTATAACACATGTTGTGTTAAAAGTAACACAAAATGTGTTGTTTCAATAATAACACAGAGATGGGTGGATTCCAGGACGACGCAGTTAGTGTGTTGTCCCAGAATCAACACTAATGTGTTGTTTTTAACACATTCGTTCTAAGAGTGTAGTCGTGCGTAGGTCCTACTGCGTAGCAGCGACGGCGTAGGTTCCGCGTTGGTTTTCATTTATACTTTTGTGTCGCCGTCCGCGTCGACGTGTAAACACACGCGAAACCGCTGGTTGGCAGTAATCACGCGTGTAACCACAGTAGCAGCAGAAGTCGTCACAGAAGAAGAAGCTAAGCAAGTTAACCCACAAACCAAGAAGAAATAGCAACTTGTTGTGTATAATTTGAGAAGACCAGCAATGATGGAAGTAAATAAACAGCGAGTTATGTTGCAGTTTGAGTTAAATCACTCCTCAACTTGGCTCATCTTTGTTTTCACCGTCTCAAACGGAAATACCTATGACGCAGTTTTTTTACCTGACGGGAGGGGTTCTGGTGGACCAATTACAGCGCTTGCGGTCCGCGTAGAGCCAACGCGCTGTTAGAAATTTTGTAGGGCGTAGGACCTACGCACGACTATAAATCGCCCTTTACTATGTTTGAAAGATTCGCTCACAATGCAATGCTATCAGGAATCCGAAGCGGGAGGAATTCTGCTAATGTCGGTCTTGTCTACATAACAAAAGGAAGTAAACTGTTGACTACAATCATGTGTTTGTTGTAGTCCAAGAAAAGAGATTTAAGATTGGAAACATTGTGGAAATTGTTAACATGTACTAATACACACTTATACACCAAAGGACATGTAAAAACATGAATCGGACAATAGGTGCTCTTTAAGTGTAAGAATGTGTTTCATTGTTTGTGTGTTAGAAAGAGAGAGATGTGTGATAGACAGTCGTTCAGGGGGAGCTGAGGTTCAGTCAGGTCATATTACAACACAAGAGGAAGACATTATTTTGAGTGATTGAAGTGATTGTGTGTGTTAAGAGACAAATCCTGACTGAGAGATGTTATTGTATGTTTTCTGTTTTCGAAAAATCTTTAGCTCAGCGTGACTACTATACCATTGTGATTATGATAAGGATTGTTGAAGAACATTAAAGGGTCCTAAGACGTTGCTAAAATGAATGTTAGTTTGTGTATTGGTGTAATTCAATGTGTTCATGTGGTTTATGGTTCCAAAACACATTGGGGCAGTTTAGATCAATCCAGGACTGGGTCTTAGTTATCTTTGTACATTTAAGTAACATTTTTAAAATGGATGACTAACCAATGAAGAAAAAGCACACCAAAAAATATTGTCAAAATATGTACCCTTTTAAAAGGTACAGTGTGTACCATTAGAAACAGAAATGTTTGCATTTGGTACCAATTTTGAGATACTATTTTGCAGTCCCAGTGACAGTTACATATTTTGACTATTTTGTCTAACTTTGCAACCAACAAGAGTCCAGATGTGAACTCCTTCAATAACTTTACATAAGCATATCAGGGTGAGACATCAAAGCTGTCTTATAAAATGACAAGAGTACATTTCTGCAAACTTTAGGCCATGTGTGACTAAACTGAAGAAGATGACAAAATATTATTTGTATAATTTTTTCTATAAACGTTTTGTGCAGTGTTGCCAACTATTTTTAATAAAAAAATAGCTAAAGCCTGCTTGGAAAGTTGCAAAATGTCGCTAGAAGATGTTACGTGCTAATTAGCATATCAATAACATCATCACATCATATTTGCATAGGTAGTGGCTACATCAGCAGTTCCACTTTTCTTTTACTGCCTAAATTTATATTATATTTATATTATATTATATAACTATATTATAAAACAGCCGAATGCCGTTTTATTCGTCAGACACTTTTTTGTAAATAGTCACTAAAGGGATCTGAAAAGTCCATATAAATCACGTAGTTATTTTTGTGTTATACTATATAATTTTGATAAGTTCACTATTATATTAAAGTGTAAGTGAATATAAAAGGGTTGTAAAACTTTTGAAATGCAGTATATGTGTATTGCAGATGCTTAAATCCAAAACATCTTACAGTGGATTTAGTGCATATATATTATCGGTACATGAATTCCCTAGGAAACAAGTCAAGACCCGTTTCTCAATACCAAGTACGCCAAACTCGGACTTGTGTCCTTCGTAGTTCGAACTTGCAAGTTCAGACTCGGTAGAACGAACTCCTGACGCGAAATGCATTCTGGGAAACTTCGCTGTCATAAGTCCAGTCCACACAAGTCTCCTCTGATGCATCCTTGATAAAATGGGCGGATCAAGAACACATCCGGGATTTTATGTGAACTTGGGCATGATGGGAACTTTGATTTGGAACAGTACTTGTTGCTGATGACGTTTCACAAGTCCACAAGAACACAAGTACAGACAAGAACGCATATTGAGAAACGGCCAAGGACTTTGACATTGCTGGTGCAATGCCCTTCAGGTTGAGAAACAGGAAAGGTTAAATAACATTCCTACATTACATGGAGCCATTGTCTGTTTCATCGTTCCATTAATCTAAATTTGTCTGTGTGTTACTGGCTCAATGAAAAATAGATTTTCTTAACAGCTGTTGTCTCATTACTGTCACATTCAGACTGATAGATTTACAAAGGGCGACAATTAATCACCATTAACATCACCAACTCACTCTGTGCCCTCAAAATGTTCTTAAATTCATTTTAATATTTTTTGTTATTTGTTCCTCACAAAATGCTTTATTATGACAATGAAACAGTTTATGGACTTTATTATAAGTGGGACTGATTGAACTTTGTAATGCAAAGGACTGGTTTGAGTCCTGAGCAAAGTGCCATTCAACAAATGTCAAAAAAAAATTAAAACTGTGCATTACAAAAAAAAACATGTTAGTTTGTGACACAAAACCCAAAGTAATATCAGTTTAGGAAAATGCAACCACGTTAACATTAATTTGTTTTGACAGAAAATTAAACTCGTAATTGGCATCACTCAGGAACATTTAGCCAGCCAAGATATATTGGAAAGATGTTTTTTTTAGAACAGGTTGGACGTCAGAATGATGTTTATATTATGCAGATCACATAATGCATTGAAGCAACATGATCTCACAATGTTCCGTGGGATAATCACGGAATTTTTTGCTAATTTTTCCATGGCATTCTTACGGATCTCAGCATATTTCCGTGGCTCTGCCACGGACTGTCTTTTCCGTGGCATTCTCACGGATTGGTTCCTCAACTGCTTTTTCGTATTTTCAAACCATTGTCGCTTCGGTTTAGGGTTAGATTTGGTGTTTGCGTTAGTATGTCACTTTATATATTGGTTTTACTATTTTTTCTGATTTATTTTTTTATATTTCGCCTGGCGTTAGGGTTAGAGTTGGGTTTGGTTAGGGATGTCCAACCTCATATTCTTTCATAGGGCCCAAAATTGCTAGTTGCACCCCTGGGTACAAGTACTGTATGCACCTTTTGAGTACAAAATGTACTTTTCATTAAGGTACTGTTCCCGTGAAAACTTTTGTACCTTCTTCTACCTTGTTATTTACAGCAGGTTGTATCCTATTCTCTGTAATTATGTTCTTGTCTTGGCAAAAGCTTTCAGTAATGTCAGCAGCAGCATAGCAGAAGCTTATGTTTATTCCAATGGTAAAATTACATTCCAAGAGATTCTGATGATTTTTATGTCATGATTGATAGGGAATTTAGACCAAAAAGCAAATAAACCAAAATAATTTGGGCCTGAAATAGGTGCTTCCCAGGGGGTGTCTCAATTCTCTGCTACAGTATCTGTGATTCTCGCAAATCAATCTCTCGACTGCAGGTACATCTCTTGCACAGGAAATTGATGCTCTTCTTCCAGTCTTCTTCTCAGAAGAAAGATCAATACAACTTAAGGGGGATTTATAGTCGTGCGTAGGTCCTACGGCGTAGCAGCTACGGCGTAGGTTCCGCGTCGGTTTTCATTTATACTTGTGCGTCGCCGTCCGCGTCGACGTGCAAACACACGCGAAACCGCGGGTTGGCAGTAATCACGCGTGTGTTACCACAGTAGCAGCAGAAGTCGTCAGAGAAGAAGAAGCTAAGCAAGTTAACCCACAAACGAAGAAGAAATAGCAACTTGTTGTGTATAATTTGAGAAGACCAGCAATGATGTAAGTAAATAAACAGCGACTTATGTTGCAGTTTGAGTTAAATCACTCCTCAACTTGGCTCATCTTTGTTTTCACCGTCTCAACCGGAAATACCTATGACGCAGTTTTTTTACCTGACGGGAGGGGTTCTGGTGGACCAATCACAGAGCTTGCGGTCCGCGTAGAGCCGACGCGCTGTTAGGAATTTTGTGAGGTGCGCGTCAGGCTACGCAGAGCTACGCACAGGCTACGGATAGCCTACGCCGTAGCTACGGCGTAGCACCTACGCACGACTATAAATCGCCCTTTAGATGAAAAGCTTGTTTGCTACTTTTGCACCCAGCACCCACTTTTACACACAAACACATTTATATGCCAACACAGATTTTAGACACAATTGGGAGACAAACATGGCACTTTGGAAGAATGAGGTGACAGCAACATATGTTGGTTTGACACTAAATGGGTGCGTTAATTTTAAGCCATGTTTGGAAACTATTGGACTGAACACACCACTGGGTTAAAATTGACCCAGCTGCTGGCTTATTATAACCCATGGTTGCATAACAACAACCCAACATTAAGTCATTTTTAACCCAACACATTTTCTGTCCATTATAAAAATGACCCAGCTATTTTTGGAGTATAACAGTGCTTTTATGTCTCTATCATCACAAAGAAAATGCTAACAATAAAGTTTTTAAAATTTACAATTATTATGCAGCTCTCTGGATTCTAATTGGTCAGTCATGGCATTAGGCAGTGCAATATTTCGCAATATTTCACTGTTTTATGAAGTCATGACAATGCCTCTGTTCTGTTTTTTTCAAATCAAGTTAACAAATAAAATAATATGAACTTGAATCTATATTTGGTAACACTTTACTTGAAGGGGTGTTCATAAGACTGACATGACACCTTCATAATCATGACATGACACCACTGATCTATATAAATGACTGGATTGCACATAGAACGCTTGACGTAACAGCGTTGAGGTGAAGCCAGCGCAGAGTTCGAGCGGCCATCTTGGTATACCCAACCGGCAGAGGACGTCATTGACTTCCATTCAAAATCATGATCAAAATGTACCCCCTTTACAGCGTATCAGTTACACAAGGTTAATTTTTAGGATATGTGTACGTCAATTATTTGTTAATTCTGGTGTTATTTGCAATGTTTATGTTTTAATCGGGCAGGATAATGGATTTATAAAAAAACCGTTAAGGTGAGTGTGTCTGCTGCATTTGTTAATGACATGGGTATAAATAAAGTTTTTTTGACATTCAGCTACACGGTGACGGTCAGCGTTATTTCTCTAAATAAGTTTAGGTAACTTGTAAGTTTAGATAACAATTACAAAACTGCAAATTATTGCATGCACATACGGTACAAAGCATGATTATTTATTTAGATTTCAGAATGAGCACGTTTATTGTCATTAATACTAAATATGCTGCGGTCTGTCTGCTGATCTGATACTGTTATAAAGATGAATGTATAATAACTGGTTTAAACGCAAAATGTACAACTTTCAGTAAATAACTATTTACATGCTTAGGACGTTCGTGTTGTAATAATGTACAAGGTAACTTCACATATAAAAATGAAGACGAGTAAAGTGATGTTTTATCATTAAAATCTGATAAAGTCCATTGATTTAATAGAACATTTGGGTATACCAACATGGCGGCGCGGTGGCTTCACAAGTGTGACGTCGTGTGCAATCCAGTCATTTATATAGATCAGTGCATGACACGTGTTATGAACATGAAGAAGATTTTATGCATGTTTATGTATGACAACTATTATCAAGGGTCATTCATTCAATTATGTCATTTTTAATGCAAAGATGACATTGTTTCACCTTAAATGAAATTAAAAAAGTACAATAAGGGGTTAAGCCATGCAGTGTTGGCTTAAATTATATTGATTAAATGTTTTGTTAGTTTGTCAGAAAATTTCAGAACTCTCTCTGTGAGGAAGAACAAGTTCTGTTAGTTGTCAGTTTTTAAGTATTGTGCACAAACATAAAGTTAAGTATAATATTTTGACGTGTCTGTTGCATTTTGTTAAGGTATTTAAAATAATTTTACATGATATTAACACTTAATGACATTTAAATGACAGTTTAATGTAATGTAAACCCATAAAGCTAGAAGGTTTCTTAAGTTTGATAATTATTCTGCTATGTCATGTTTATGACAGATTTATGACAAGTTATGATGTATTGGTTTATGTCAAGTTAAATTCAAACAATGTCATCTTTGCATTAAAAATGACCTAATTGAACAAATGACACTTAGTGACAGTTGTCATAAACTTGCATAAATCTTCATGTTTATGAACACCTCTTTAAGTGTTTCCCTATATTTCATGTACAGATTTATTTTTAGTTTATGGCCATGCAATTGTTGCAAAATATAGCTTTGTGTGCAGGTGCTAATTATCATGCCGGAGTTGATTTTGCTGATAATGATCGGTTGACTGTACATTATCCCTCACTTAGCACAACATATAACAAGGTTTATGTGTCATCGGTGCGAGGCATATACAGTAAGAATAAAAGGAACCTATTTTAAACTATTCAGTCCACTGAAAGCACAAAGTGAAATTACCTTCTGCCACTGCTCACTGACAACAGAGATAAAGCAGCGAATAATCTTTAATCCTGAGAAAACCATCAGTTATTATGAACCTCTAAGTTTAGTTATTGTACAGAGCTAAAAAAAAAACCATGCAGAATTCCCTAGCAACCGTATAGCAGCACCCTGGCAACCACCCTCGTGCACAGCAAAGCACCAGTCGTTCTTCAGAAAATCTATTTTCAGGAACTTTAATAAATAGGAACAACAACAACAAAATAACCTTAGATGGTATGCAATGCATTAAGGCAAGACCGTTTATTACCTCAAGGCCATCCGATTCAAATGCAAAGCTCAAACATAACAGACTTAAAAAGTAATTTCAACAGCACATTCCCAGAGACACTATACTCCTAATGAAGATACAGTATGCTCTTTTTGCATAAACAGAGTAATCACAGACCCATCCTATTGAAGGGCTATTAATGATATGGATTGATATGGCTCTTTTCCCACCTCACAGTTACATTAATAGTGAATATGCAAATAAGAGTCCTCGAACATGAACAACAATCTGTTTTGTTACTCCTTTGGAGTAAACCAAAGGAAATCTCAAGCTTATGGACTTCAGTATATTCAAGCCAGGGATGGTCATTATTTACTTCCCCCCTGGGAAACTGTAAATCAGGTAATGTGACTGTACAGTGTCAGCCTCCACCGAATAAATTTTTTTCCTAACTTTTTTTACTTGGTTTCTCTCCCATTCTTCACCTTGTCGTCCTTGTAGTCTCATTTTCAGTCTGAGCCTCATAAAGGTCACTGAAACTCTCGCTCTCAATCTTTATTCAAGTCCATTTGTTAACATATATGATCAGCATTTAAGTATACAAGTGTTAAAATCCCATTGACATTTTTTTATTTCTGTGAAATCTGTCAACTGACCAAACTTTGCAGACTAGCTTAGTCATCCAAACTGTAAATCGGGGCAAAAATCTGATCAAAAGTTGTGTTGTGCCTTAGACAACCTCCTAAGCAACCGCATAGCAACACAAACAAAATCACAGTAATGCCTTTGCAACCTTTCGCAACATCCGACCATTATTGAGTATTGTATGTTTATCCGTTGTTATTGCATTTGGTTTATCAAATCTTTGTACACAGCAGCATACACAAGTACTGTACTTTTGGGGCAGAACTGTTCAACTGATCGCCCATGGAGAAATGGAGGTGCCAGTGTTACCTTGCTGCTGATTGGTTCTTGCCTGAGGCAGCAGATGGTGAGCGGACATTGAAACAGAAAGCTCATTACACTGAAAGAGAATGCAGGATATTTTAATTGCTTAACATTCATCCACCTGCAATTTTTTTTTTTTTTTTAAGTTAACTTACTTTTGATTGGCACGCTGTCATGCCGTATGTCGTTTTGTAAGTTTGTCGTTTTGACTGGCAGTGTGTAGAGTTTATATAATTGCCATCACTCTTGGTATTTTAGCAGATCCAGTAATGGAATGACTAATGCAATTTAAATAAGGGCTACTAACTTGGCAGGCATGCATGTCATACAGCTTAAGCCAATATTTGTTTGACAGGAGACCAATATGTACATATACAGCACTGAAATTTTTATAATAATATCTTTTTTTATTGAAAAAATCATAACACAAAATAAGAGAATTATCAGTGAGATGCAATTGAAAGCAGTCGGTACTCAACTGAGCTCGCAACCCATTGCATACAAATAACACACAGTGTGAATATTATGCAATAGATACACCAAATCCCAATGTTGCGTGCATATGATACGGCAGTCCTTCCCGTTCACTTATGTGGCACATCTTTTGTGCCATTTTATTTATTGGTTTCTCATTTATTTTCTGTTTTTTAAACCATTTTTGCCTGGGTTTACGGTTAGATTTGGGTTTTGCTTTATGATGTCATTTAATATGGTTTCTCCATGTTTTGTCAATTTTTAAATCATGGTCGCTTGGAGTTGGGGTAATAATTGGGATTGGGAGTTGCTCTAACCCAAAACCCAAGCAACAATGGTAAATAAACAGAAAACAAATGAGAAACCAATAAATAAAACCACACGAAAAGATGCCCCATATACTCCAAGTGAACGGGAAGGACTGGCGTATCATATGCATGCAAAATTGGAGTTTGGCGTATCTTTTGCACAAAATTCACACTGCATGCATTTTGGTGAGAATGGGCTGGAACTCAAATTACACATGATGACAGCATTTTGGTCAAATCACAAGAATTGCATACATTTCAAATATGTGTGTGTGTTAGAAAACACAAATACTGCTTTTTTCTTCAGAAAGTTGCATTTAATCCATTTCACTTTAAAATTAGAAAGGTCATATATCTTAGATCACATCAGTCATGTACGTTTCAGATGCAATGTTTTAAACAATTCAAAAATACAGTTCACCAGCGTGATCTTACAAGAATTCAAACGTATTTTATAAGTTGGTTAATTCATATTAATTTGTACTAAATTCAGTGTACAAGAACATGCGATTATCATAAGAAAAACAATAGCGAAACCCCAACCCTAACCTCGCCCCTAACCCTAAAGTCATTGGGGGGAAAAGAAAAGCACACAAAAATGTACGAATGTGGTCGTATGAAATAACATGAATAACCCACCTTGTAAAGTACATACGAATTGCCATGAGATAACATTGTGATCACACATGGAAACCACATCTGTCCATTACACAGATCAGCACTGTCAGCTGATGATAAAGATGATTATGTCATATAATTTATTGCTACAGAATGACACAGTTATCTTGTCTTAGGACAGATGTAGCTCAATCCTTATCGCCAGAACTGTGGGCAGTGAGGCCTACAAAGCTGAAAAAATTGAATCAGCAACCAAAAACTACATCAATGTTCATCCATCTAAGGAAGGCAGAACAAAGTGGGTTCAGAATGGTGATGGTAAAACAGCGTCTCTTTGACATGGTGACAACACACGATCAGGCCTGACCCCCTTTCTTTGAATATGCTTTAGGTGGGAATGCAATGTGCATTAGTTCCAACAAGCTATTTATTGCAGCTTTAAAAACAAGTACTAAAAGAGCAACTCCCACTGGAGTGGAATTAAAGCTTTGTTACTTTCCAGAGCTTTTTTATGCCCAAACAGTACATAAAGTTAAAATGTGAATAATAGGAGCCCCTTAAAAACTGTTTAAAAAAATACATTATCTGCAGTACTTGCCAAAGCAGTTTGCCTTTCTGCTTGTTAAGACGCCATGCATAACAAAACCTATTAGCTGCAGCCGCTGTTTTACTTAGACCTATTAGACGCGGATCTATTAAATAAAAAAAATACAATTTAGCAAAGGCTTAGACCAGGAAATAGAAATTTGCAGGTGGTCGTTGAATCATAACACAAAGGAATGATGATACTTTTGTTTTGTTTATCAGTCGTTGTTATGCTATTTGTCCCGCCCCTCCTGCATTGTGATTGGTTAGTCGAGTGATCAGTGAGATTTACAAGCTGAGCGTTTCACCCAAGCTGAACATTTTTCAAATTCGGGCACTCAGCGATGAGTGCGGACAAAACCTGCCTGCGTTTTTTGAAAAATGCGGCGCTTCCATTAGAAACCATTGAAAGCATATGCCGGCTATAATTGACACTTTTTGTTTATTTTCCAATTTCATTTTGATTGCATTTAAAGGAAAGATATTGTTTCGAAAGCATATAAAACGTACAAAAATATATTTATATAAAATTATTACACTGTAAAAAAAAATTTGCTTAAAAAAGTAAATGTTTGTGCTCCCTTAAAGGTGGGGTGCATGATCTCTGAAAGCTAATGTTGACATTTGAAATCACCTAAACAAACATGCAAGTTAGTAAACATGCCCCTTTACGGCTACAAGTGTGTTTTGGTAGTGGCCCGTTAAAGGTGTCAGTTAAAGTTAAAGGTGCTCTAAGCAAAGACCAGGCAAAAACACTATACTTACGCAACTCTTCCTCTTCGCCGTGGAAGCACAACAAGGCTGCGCCCTTTCTGGTGTATTCCTGTAGGCCAGGGGTGTCCACTCCTGCTCCTGGAGGGCCGGTGTATCTTCCAACCGTAATCAAACTACACTGAAAAAAATGGACTTGGTGGGTCTTTGAATTTAAATAAAATAAACATGTATATGCAACACAAAATATTTATATTCCTTGTGTAAACATAATTTAATTGATTAGGATGAAAATGTTTTGTTTGAATGTAAAATGAACACATTATTCTCACATTGATTAAAATTGATTGAATTGAATACTTAAAGCAATAAAATTGAGTTTGCACACAAAATGGCACCTCCTGAGCAGAAGGTGGCAGTAACGCTCAATAATAAGGACGTCAATCGCCATAAAAGAAGAATAAACATCGTTTGTTTTGGGCGCCAAAATGAAGACTCAGCAGCAGTCAGTCAGAAGAACTCTCTCAGACGGACACCACGTTATTAAAGTAAGTTCTATTATTTATTTATGTTCACTTTATACGTGATACATCTTCACTAGATAGACAGTTTTTTTTACAATATGTAGCCATTGCAATGACTTGTAGTAAAAATGAGTTTGGAGGATGTTGGTGGAGTAAGTTAACGTTACAGTCAGTCAGTCAGTCAGTAAGTGTAAGGCTCATAAAGAAAAACAGCGTTTTAAAAATGTCAGCTGTATAACGTTATTTCACGTTTGGTAGTTTTATCCGAGTTGAAAACTGTCAGATTTGAGTTGACTTTTGAGGCACTTTTTACTCAGTTGTTCTATGGAAACGGTTCAGGACAAATAAATTGCTAACCAAACGTTATTCTGTCCAGACTAACGTTATCCATGTAAGTAATTTACCAGATGATATCAATTGACTACATTAATAATGACATTGTATGAAACAAACTGTCTGCTTAATCAGATTATCAGACCCGCGTCAGTTATTCGTGACTTCACTACGCCACGAGCAACACTTGATTCAATTAGAAAAAGCTTTTTTTAAATGCCTCGCGTGACGTCTGGTATATTAACTGAAAAAATTGCTTTGAAGTGCCACACCTTAAAGCTGACGTTTTCAGAAGAGCACCTTGTTTTAAGATCTCATTTTGTCCAAAATTGCGTCCTGTGACAGATATAATACTTATTTCATTATTGCTCTGTGTATGTGTGACCTTAATCATTTGAGGTTGTGTGTTGATTTCACCTCTGAATATTTCCTCTTATAGGTCCATCATCCTTGCATGCGCTACACACTCAAAAGCATTGGTAAGTAATTCCTATCACTGTTTTACTGCTGTTAGGAGCTAAATCTTATTTTTGTAACTAATATACATGTATTATTCTTTGACTCGCAGTACTCAAATATACAATGGTTGGTTAATTTGTTTTCAGATAAATGCTGAATTTAAAAGAATCACTACTGTCTTATGTTCCTGCGTGTCACCTGGACCTCCAATCCAAAAACCTGACGAAACTCTTCTATCATAAAGGAGGACAGCTAGCAAAAAGACTTCAAACAATGAATGATCAAATGACAGAAGTAAGTAATATAGATTCATAGACATAAAAATGTGTAAACATTGTTGGAAGTACAGAAAATGTAGTATGTTTTAGTTACATCTTTTGGCACACGGGTCATTAAAACACCTGGGAAGATTTAAAGGGTTCACCCAAAAATAAAAATTCTCATCACTTACTCCCTATCATGTTGTAACAAACCTTTATAAATGTCTTTGTTCTGATGAACACTAAGGAAGATATTTTGAGGAATGTTTGTTCCCAAACCAATCATAAGCCCCATTCACTTCCATAGTGGGGAAATATAATACTATGGAAGTGAATGGGGCTCATGAACAGTTTGGTTGCAAACATTCCTCAAAATAAATGTCTTCCTTCGTGTTCATCAGAACAAAGACATTTATACAGGTTTATAACAACATGACAGTGAGAAAATGAGATAATTCACTTTTGCTGTGATTGTCAGGTATGGTAGCACACACTCGAAATGTGGCCTCTTTATTTAACTCATTCCAGTCTAGTAAACGCGCACACACACCTGGAGCAGTGGACAGTGCAGCTGCCTTGCTTTGTAACCCATATATTTGTAACCAATTGTAATATGCTGTGGCAATGCACATGGGTCTGTATACTTACATTTATATTTGTTTGCATTGTACTAATTTCCAATGACACTTTTATTGTAACAGTAACTTTTTTTCTGTTTCTTTAACTAAATTTGACTGTTTTGTACAGGGCATGGATGAAGTCAGCATCAGTGTGGTCATTTGAAGACACCACTGTTGGGATTTGTGCTCTCAAACAACATGCTTCTTGTGATGAAGAAGAGGATCTTTGTATAGTCCTGGAAGGCATGAAGGTGTTGCAACATCGTGCCATGTTGTTTGAGCTGATGTATGCCTTAAACCTGAGCTATCCTGATCTGCGCTTTATTTTTGAAGAAATCCAAAAGATTTTAATGGAACTGCATTGAGCGTAACTTTAACAAACAGTTTCTTTCAGTGAAAGGATCAGAAAGACTGTGCTGCTAATTTATGTTCTTTTTATTTATCTGTTTTAAGTGTTTTTTCTTATTAAAACATTAACCGTTTGCTGCTCAGAGTTGATTTTGGAAATGGTTGTTGTATTTTGTTTTTGTTGAATCTTTGATTATCAGTTTATACAAATGCTGTAGCTCTGACTTTCTGAAGGATTGATATTTTCCAGTTTGTAAATCCATTTAAAAAATAATAGTACTTACTGTTTTGCATGTCTCTTTGGAATGCAGTGTTTGTGCTTTAGCACTTCTAAATCTACTGTGATAGTAACTATTTTAAACATTTGGGTCAGTTTTACAGATGGGGCTTTTTCTAGTCCCAGACTTTTGCAATGCCTTAATTTGAAAACATATTGCACTGACATATCTTGACATATATCAGTGCCATTGTTTTGTCTCAAGATGTACTCCAGTGTTGTTTTTGTAAGGTAGGTTTGTTTGTGAACTTTTTTTGTAAAAAATATCCTAATATAACTAGGGCCTAGTCATGGCTTAATCTACAACCGGTTTGGGAAATTGCCCCTTTGTATGTACTGCATGTGCTGATTGTTGTAATAGTTATTGACTGTTGTTGAATTAATGTGTAGTGATTTAAATGAATTGATGATCTGAAAGCAGTGGTTTGCCTCAATATCACTAAACTTTTGTTTAAAACTCTTTGCTTTTTATGCCAATGCAAATGTATTTTGTATTTAAAAAAGAAATAAATAACATTTGGATAATAATGAATGATTATTCTGGTGCCAGAAACATAATGAAATTGCTTTAGAGTTACATAATCCCATAATATAAGCATTAAAAAAGCATGTTGGAATTACAGATGAAAATCTAGTCCCCTTACATAATAAAATTCTTAAACATTACAAAATAAATGTGTTATAGTAAAGAGAAATAGCACTTTGAGTCAACATATTTATATTAGACTACTTGAAACAATTAAAATGTTTTGGTCTGACACATAAAAATTAAATGAGTAAAATTATGTTGGTTTAATACAATCGGATTATGTGGGACCGATGTACACATTAAAATTACGTAAATTGAAAGGATTTTTTTTTTCAGTGTAGGGATGCACCGAATCCAGGATTCGGATTCGGCCGAATACTGGGCTTTTTGACGGGGTTCGGGTTCGGCTGAATCTTAGATTTTTTTAGATTTTTTCCACCGAACCCTAAGCTGGTCTACGTCACGCGGCCGTTGATTACACACATCAGGTGCTGACGTGGAGATAAGTGTTTTTTTTCCCGGTGAGCCTTAGGGGCGTTTCACATTTCGTGGACCCACCTGGAAAAACTACCACATCGCACCGCATTGCTTTCATTGTGCTTTGCAGTCGGGCTATCAAAATGCATCCCCGCCCTGCCCGTCGGGCTATCTTGACTTATAGGCAGGAAAAAATATATTTAAATGCTTATGTATCCTCTCACAGATTTGAATGGGTAATTGTGGTGCATGAAATTCAGGCATTGGGTATTTAAATTGCGTTTGAGCGCAAGCTCGAGTTTTACTTTCACTTTCGCGATCGGGGGAAGCCGCAGTACAGGAAGCAATCCGTACTGATTTGTCATGGATTTTTGTTCAAATCCTCCAACTTCGTCCTGTGAGACATTACTATCCTAACGTAAGAAAATTAAATCTCTCGCAGCAAGCTTTAAAGTGATATAGATTGTACAGGCAGTGAAGAGAGTAACTGTGCTGAATCGCTCTTAAAGCAACAGTAGCCCCTGTTTTTCTGATCAAAAAAATTATCCAATCTGTAACTGGATGATCCAAACTGTGAGTTTTGTGACCCACTGAACCACTTTTAAATGGTGGGTATATCTGGTGTGGGGATTAGCAGGAAAAGTTGGTTTACATGGAAATCCAGTTTTTTTCTTTGTTAAAAAACCAACAGCATAAAACAACAACAAGAATAGCAGATTACACATTGTGGTTAAAGGCCCTATTGGCTTTGTATTGGCAAAATTTCGGGCTACCAAAAACTGAAGAGTGCCTGTCCGAAGGGCTACCAGGGATTTAGAAATTTTTCGAGCCCTGTAATGGAATAAGGTTGCGAGTAGGATTCGGTATTCGGTTTCGGATTCTGGATTTGGTGCATCCCTAAATCAAACACACCTCATCCAGCTAATCAAGGTCTTACTAGGCAGACTAGATACTTTGAGGCAGGTGTGGTGAGGGAAGTTTTAGCTAAGCTCTGCAGGACCCCCAGGACCGACTTTGGACACCCCTGTAAGCGGAGGTTAGTCGAAAATTCAGAATATTGTTGCCATCTGCGAAGTAGAGGGCTGTAGTCGTTCTCTGTAGTCCTTGAAAAGTGAATTCTGATAAAGAAAATATATCACTTGGCAGTGAACTTTGAGATTTATAAATTTGCCGGTATTATTTACAGTATGCTCTAACAGCAACATTACGCACAAACTGAAGTTTGAAAAATGGGATCACGAAAAAACCACCTTTGTTATTTGATGTTTGACCAGGTTAAGGGGTTTGACCTGGGTCAGTATGTAATCACGTAGCAAGTGCTAGGCAACATACCAGAAACCACTTAACCTGCCAACCATTTATAACACAGGAGGAGACTCAGGCAAGTACCACTTACATTTTCTTCACCCAGCACAAAACTTTGAATGCAGGACCTGGTCTAAGCGAGTGCGTCCAGAAAATGCTTCATCAAGATTCAATTACATTAAGAGAGTGAAAAGTAAATGTAATTCTCAATAGATTAAATCTGCTCTCTCTCCCCGACCGCTCATCTGTATAAATCTCTATCCTTCCTTTTTGCTTTTGCTCAAAGTCACTTTGGTAATGCACGCATTTGTTAAGGGTTTAATCTTATTTGTCCTACATCATATTCATGCATTAACAACAACCTGATCATCTCCATTTGGAATTAACCATTTACCACCTATCACAGCCTGAGCCATAATGTTTCATTTAAAACAAACAACAATTCATTACAGGCAAATAACTGAATTATAACTATAATTGAACATTTGTTAAGATCCCACAATTCTCCGTTATTGTTTCTTGCTAATAAAGATGACTTATTGGAAAGAACTGGGAATATTTTTGCAAGCAATATGTATAACATTTTTAGATGACAGTATGAGATAATTTTATTTAAAGAAATGTAAAAAAACGTAAAAAAAAATATGCAGCATGAAGTTAAAACAAATTGGTTTTGCAAGTCAACTCAACTTACTTTAAATTTTGGCTGTGAAAAGTTGACATAACTTAGAAAATCAAGTTGAAATTGTTCAACTTAATTTTTTAAGTTAAAGTAACATAAAAATATATGTTGATTTGACAAAAATGCTGCATTTTTTTACAGTGTATGCTCGGCTAACAAGACAAAGTCTCATCTGATATCAAATGTAATTCCATAACATACTTATATCATATACTGTATATCAAATTTTATAGTGATATGACATAAAATATAACAGCTGAACTCATATGGGCACAATGTGTGGGTTAGTAAATGATCAAATCATTTAAATTTGGGGCGAACTGTCCCTTTAAATATAAAGAGCTGGGACTGTGTTAAGACATAAGAGCAGTACAGACAGATAAGAGTAAATGTGTATCACTTAGCAGTTCTGTTATCAGCTCTGCGATGTTTAATATTATCTTTAATTGTGTGTGCGTGTGTGTAATTGATCAATATGTTACAGAGAAATTGGACTGTGGACCTTTTAGGAAGGAAAAATGTTCAGTATGACCCTTTGAAATGCATGATGTCCTCTTTCACAGAATCGAAAGCAATCATGTTATATATGATGTAGTTGATGTAATTGTAAATGTAATTGAAAATTAAAGCCGTGCCAGTGTTATGTCACCCTTATCACTTTACAGTCTATATCTCAAATCTGTGTTTAATGTCAAAGTTATTTATTTGTTATAAGCTAAATAACATACTGTAAATAACCTATTTGAGTCCCATCTGGGTCCTAATCATTGTCTGGGTTTATTTTGAGCTAATTACTGTTTGTTTTCCATTATGTACACTGAGCAAGCCTTTGTATCCAGGAAATAAATATACCATTACCAGACATAGATGTATATATAAACATGCAAAAGAAATAGGGGAGAGCAGGGGTAAAAGTACCATTTTTCTGAAAAACTTAATTTTAAGAAATAATGTTTGAGACAGAGATATACTTTTGCTATTGTCAGTAACTCACAAGTGTGGTCTATCAATACCAGGGGAAATTCTTATCAAATGTAAAACAACTTTGGTATAATTTCCCTACAAACATAAGTAGTGCATTGTTACTTTTGACCCTGTCAGCAGGGACGAAAGTAAAACACAAGTGGATCAAAAGTAACACAACAGAACAAGATAGATTTTTGTGTTACACTTGTTTTAGTAAATATACATGACTATGACATATTTTGTTGTTTAGCTTTGCAAAAAATAATTTAATTACATTTTCATTTTAAATTTCAGTATTATTAAATGTTTCAAAAGCAACCTGACAGTAAAAACTTGTAAAAACAGTAAAAATTCAACAGTATGAACACTATAATAAAAAAAAATCAAATTAGAATAATATAAATTTTCAACATAATGCAACCGTATTAGCAGCATGACAAAAGTAACAAGTGTTACTTTCATCCCGACAGGAACTCCTGACCTTTAAACAGAGTTACTTTTATTTTGAAAAACTCTTAAGGGGGTCGCGCACCGGACACGCAGCTCAGCATCGCGTCTAGGACCATTCGGCGGTATTGTACACCAGCAGTGCAAATTAAATAGCGCTAGCTTAGTCAGATACCGTCTACTTCAAAATGCAAAATATACTTTTTAGAACGGCACGGCGCTGAGCTGAGTGTCCGGTGTGCGACCCCCTTAAGAAGGCAAACTTACGTTACATTACATTTTCGTTACATTTTCCCCTACTAATACCAGTATCGTAATATACAGCAGAACAATGAACTTTATGTAGGGTTGTTGAGTTAATGACGACAATTTAAATTTTTGGGTGAACTGTCCCTTTAAGGTTTCTCTACACTGAAAAAATTCTGTAAAAAACTGTTGCACTTAAATGATCAAGTCATTTCAGCATGTTTAACTAGTGAGGAGTTTTAATAAAAAAAATTATGAGTTGAATGTGTTTAAATTCTTACTTTATTTGTATATTTTATAGCCACTTTAATTCAAGTTGTTTAAACATTTAAGTTCAGCAAGGAATATTTACAGTGTAGGATTGAACACCTGAATATGTATTTGAATTTTGCACTTCACTACATAAACTTGCCAATACGGTCATTGTTAATTTTGCTTTAGAAACAGCACCAACCTTCAAATATTTATTCCTCAAACAGCTTTGAACTTGAAAAGTTTAGCTCACCCATACTTCCACTTGTAATTCAACCGAGGAAAACTATATTTCACAGGGATCAGTTCTGTCAAACAAGTCACCTCTGTACTCCATTAAAGCTCTGCTTCACAAAAGTTTTCCATCGGCTCACACAATTACCAATCAGAGTTCACTGGGGACATCAAGGTGATGGACAGGGTGCACAAAAAAAATGACAAAGTATAGAAGGGGTTATAAACAACGAAAGAAAGGAAGATGATTATCTATTCATCAAATCCTCTCACCAATACTTCATTCTCAAGATTATAATTCAAATGTTGAATGACTCTCAGGAAATAAGGGATGTTCGAGTCCTTTAGAAATACCTCTGCACATGACCCGGGTCAACTCTAAATGGTTCGAAAAACAGATCGTTCCTTTGCTCTGAGACAAATGAATGATGATTGGTATTTACCTTCTGCCCTTTTGTCAACTCTGGCTTTCCTAATATAGCTGCTGAAATGCCGTGGCCTTTCTGGGAGAGAACCACAAATCATTCCACTTATTTTAAGTCAAAAATCTCTAAGAGAGGCCCGCATGAAGAGAGAGAGAGAGAGAGAGAGAGAGAGAGAGAGAGAGAGAGAGAGAACTACACATAGACTGTACGGCATAAAATTGACAGGTGGATGCTCTTGGTTTATTCAAAAGATCCCACACAGATAGAAGTGGTTGCATTATACATTGTCAAAAAAAATTGTCAAAAAAATGGTCTCTAGCTGTCTAGCAGTAGCCTTTCAAAAAAACACCTAAAGACTCCATAGTAGTACCTCATATGTACACATTGGTACCAAAGAGATCATATAAATAATTTTATTTTATATAAGTTTCTTTTATAAGTTAAAGCAGTTCATTACAAGTCAAGATAAAAAAATCTAAGTTGAAATAACTTGTAAATTCAAGTTGATTAAACCAAATTAAGGTATAATCCAAAGGGTTAATAAATGTCTTCTGTGGGTAATCCATGCGATTTTGTAAGAAAAATAACAGTAAGACCCATAAAGCTAGATAGTTTCTTAAGTTTTGTAATTATTCTGCTATGTCGTGTTTATGACAGATCTATGACAAGTTATGATGTACTGGTTTATGTCAAGTTGTCATAACAAAGACATTTCAAACAATGTCATCTTTGCATTAAAAATGACATAATTGAACAAATAACCATTTAATGACTTTTTTATAAGTGTGCATAAAATCTCCTTCATGTTTATAACACGTGTCATGTCATGATTATAAAATGTGTCATGTCAGTCTTATTAACACCCCTTCAAGTAAAGTGTTACCAAATTTTATTTATAGATATTTTTCTTACAAAATCGCATGGATTACCTGCAAAACACTTTTAATTAACCCCTTGGAGCCACGTGGATTACTTCTGTGAAGGAAGAATGCACATTTTTGGGATTCAAATAAGTTTTTCCTGATCCCTGTTTTCTCCCAATATAAGCTTGGAAAAGGAAGAACATTTACAAATAAGTCTGAAAGATGATGGACATATGTATCTCGGATTGCTTAAGGGTGAGTAAATCATGGGGTAATTTTTATATTTGGCTGAAGTATCGCTTTAAGTGCAATTTTTAGTGTACACTGTCAGAAAAAAGGTACAAAACTGTACCTTTTTTGTTGCTGGGGTGGTACCCCAAAGTACCGTTTTGTACCTTTACAGGTATATAAACATAATACAATGTTGAACATTTTGAGGTACATAACTGTTCTTTAAGGATCCATTGTGTACCTTTAAAGGTACAGTTAACTGTTTTGTACCCCTAAAATTTTACCTTTTTTCTGACAGTGTAATAGCATATTGGCTTGCTGGTGTTCCCACCAAACTTCGTATCACTAAGTCAACATGAAACAAAATTTGACCTCATTTACTTTCCTAATACACATTCTTGTTCTTATTGCATATTATTTTATTAGTGCACGTCATTTCAAACAGATGACAAAGTGTAAATAAACTTTTATCAAAAGCGTAATAACTTTTATCAAATTGTTATAACAATTATCCAGTTTGACTGGCGTCACCAATTCATAACCAATAGCCAAAAAAGTTATTTAAGCATGGTCGCTGTACTATTGCAGGAAATATATCCTTTAATATAGTTATTGTACACTCCCCAGACACTTTATTGGACACACCTATTCCTAATTGTATAAACATACATAGTTTTATGTACTATACTTTTTGTTAACTCTTGTTAAAGCCAAAATATAAAATGCTTCCTCATTTGTAATTCCATTTTTATCAGGCTTAATGATTAAATATAAATGTACACCTGTTTTATTTCTTGTTAATGTAAATTTCTAATCAGACATATCACAATCATGTGGTAACATCTTATTGAATTTAAGCACTAAATGTAGACATGATTAGTAGTACCAGCTGATGTTTAAATCAAGCAACATAATGGGAAAGAATTGTGACTTAAAAGGTGGCAGGTAGTTGGACCCATATGGCTGGTTTGAGTATTTTTAGAAACTGCTGATCTGCTGTGATTTCCATGCGCAATCATCTCTAGGGCTTAGAGAAAGAATGGTCCAAAAAAGAAATAATATCTAATAAGCATATTGTTTATCCAAGCAAATATCCAACAGTTGGCATTGTCTTGGTAATGGCAGAGATCAGAGGAGAATAGATAGACCAGTTCAGTCTATTATAAAGGGAACAGTAAGTCAAATAAAGCAATTCATCAGCACAAAACACATCAAACCTTGAAGCAGTTGGGCTACAGCAGCATAACTGGCACTGGCTCAACAAAACTGGACATCAGAGGTTTGGTCAAATTAATAAGTCTGGATTTCTTTGATATATTAGTTGAGAAGAAAATAGAGACATGATAAAGAATGAGATGGTGGGAATTTTTTTGGCACATGGGCTTCTTGACCACAGTGTGGTCTAGTGATGAGATTAGATTTGACTCATAGATTTTAATTTTTTAACAACCTGATCTCACGAATTTCCGTGGCATAGTCACGGAATTTTTTGCTCATTTTTCCGTGGCATTCTCACGGATCTCCGCATATTTCCGTGGCCCTGCCACGGACTTTCTTTTCCGTGGCATTCTCACGGATTGGTAACTCAACTGTTTTGTCCTATTTTCTTACCATTGTCGCTTCGGTTTAGGGTTAGATTTACATAAAATGACATCCCTACCCAAACCCAACTCTAACCCCAACGCCAGGCAACAATTGATTAAAGTTTAGAAAATATAAAAGAATACATCATAAAAAATAGTATAAACCAAAACTTAAAGTGACAAACTAACGCAAACACCAAATCTAACCCTAAACCGAAGCAACAATGGTTTGAAAATAGGAAAAAGCAGTTGAGTAACCAATCCGTGAGAATGCCACGGAAAAATGAGCAAAAAATTCTGTGACTATCCCACGGAACTTTGTGAGATCATGTTGTTTTTTAACATGGTCTCACTAAGTCAATATTAAAGAGATCAAGGTTATATTTTTACAGAATGTTCTTTACATTACATAGGATGATTGATGAAAAATAAAGGGTGACCTTAGTTTTCACAGGTGGTGGTCACATTTGTTTCTAGATGCTGATGATTTCATCAGAAAAAATATTTTGGTTTGCCAACTAGACCAACAGCAGACCAGCATCTGGACCATTCCACTAATTTATGCCAGGCTTCCCATCCATATTCAAAGCAGAGGAATGGTTTAAGGATCAATGTACTAGCTTTAAAAGGTTTAAGAAATGTGGATAGGTGAGTCATATATTTGCTATCATACTGCAGAGATGGTGATGAAGTAGCTTGTAATGGGTGTTCATGTAAATCTCTTGATCCCCTATTAAGAGTCAACTCATACCCTGAGATAATCATCATTAGGAAGTACCTCTTCTTCACACGCAGAGACAGCTGGAGAATTGCACTCATCTCTGTAATAATCACAGCCAGTAGCACTGACAAAAATCAGGTTGGCACAACCGTCTCTTCGTGAATGATCCAAAAGGTCAAGGGGCAAGGAAAAGCACGTAACATCTTTTATTTATCATCGTGGGCAAGAGTTATGTCACTGTGTGAAAGTGCCAGAACAGACTGGCAGTGCATGGTGCTCTGACAAGTGTGAGATGTAGCCATGTAAGATTTTGCTCTGTGGCTGGAAACTGATAACGCAACTTGGTGAGAGGCAGAGACAAAATTGCTCTTGTCAGGGTCAGCTAGCTGTCAAGACATCATCCAGACCTGATTAATATTGTCCAGAGGTACACTCGCCCGCAGGGCTGCACTCCTCAGCATACTCAAAAAAAAAACACAACTTTGCTCGCAATATGGCAGCGTGACTTTTAAAACTCAATAGCTCTCAAATCTTCAGGTAAATTTAATCTGCCAACGTTACTGAGCTCTTACAGCATGCTAAATTAAATAGCCGTAACATTGAAATGTTTGATCAAACAAGCTACTAGGGCACAAGCTAAATCAGTTCTCAGAGGCGCAGACTTAAGCAAATCAATACGAAGGTCATGAACAAAAAAGGTGCGGATTAATTTTATCCATCAGGATTTGATTGGATTGTGAAAAGGGGTTGGAGGGAAGGGCTTGAAAAATAACAGGGTTGGGTGATATCAGCTAAAAGCATGTTAATTTTTTTCCAGGGACGCCAGTGGTTCATGTAGGTTGTCTACAAACCAAAAGGTTGGTGGTTCAATCCCCGGCTCCACCTGACCAAGTGTTGAGGTGTTCTTAAGCAAGACACCTAACCCCAGCTGCTCCCGACGAGCTGGATGGCGCCTTGCATGACTGACACCGCTGTCTCTGTATGAATAAGTAAGAGACTGGTTGAATGTGAGGCAACTTATAAAGCGCTTTGGATGGCTATGGGTCTGTTGAAAGCACTATAAAAATGGAGTCCATTAACCATTGTTTCTTATCACGCTCTAGAAGACTCTAAAGGGGATCGCACACCAGCCGCTCAGCGTCGCGCCACGTCAAGTCGCGTCTAGGACAACTCGGAGGTATTGTAAAACGGAAGTGCACATTAAATAGCGCGAGCTTCGTCAGATAGCGTCTACTTCAAAATGCAAAATATACGTTAGCAGCCAATGGTAATCGTTAATGATTTGGGACAAATATGATGTTATTTAATGTTAAACTATGTAGGTGGCGCTGTGTGGCGCGACAGGGATTTGAGCAACTTCCTGAGTCACAGCTGGGCGGCGCGGACAGGCGCCACCTGGCGGCGCCGGTGTGCGTATACTCATAGAAAACAATGTGCTGAGCGGCGCGGCCGGTGTGCGATCCCCTTAAGAGGCGGTTTCCCAGACATGGCTTATTCTAGTCCCAGACTATAATGCATCTTTGAGTCGCCTTTTAAAAAAATATCTTGCACTGACGTATCCTAAAGGGACACTCCACTTTTTTTGAAAATAGGCTTATTTTCCAGCTCCCCTAGAGTTAAACAATTTAGTTTTGTTGTTTTGGAGTCCATTCAGACGATCTCCAGGTCTGGCAGTGCCACTTTTAGCATAGCTTAGCATAATCCATTGAATCTGATTAGACCATTAGCATCACGCTAAAAATAACCAAAGAGTTTCGATATTTTTTCTATTTGAAACTTGACTCTTCTGTAGTTACATTGTGTACTAAGATTGACAGAAAAATAAAAGTTGTGATTTTCTAGGCAGAAATGGCTAGGAACTATACTCTCATTCTGGCGTAATAATCAAGGACTTTGCTGCCGTAACATGGCTACAGGAGGCGCAATGATGTTATGCAGTGCCTGAAAATAGTCGGGCTCTGCATAATATCATTGTACCTGCTGCACCCATGGTAAGGCATGGTTTTAAATAGGAAAAATATCAAAACTCTTGTTATTTTTGAGCGCGATGCTAATGGTCTAATCAGATTCAATGGATTATGCTAAGCTATGCTAAAAGTGGTACCACCAGACTTGAAGATCAGCTGAATGGATTCCAAAACTGTAAAAATCAAATGTTTAACTCTAGGAGAGCTGAAAAATGAGCATATTTTTTAAGTGTAGTGTCCCTTTAACATATAAAAAGAATAATAATAACATAAGTTTTTTGTAAGGTATGTTTGAAAAAACTACGTAATTGTATACTATGTCCTATCTAAGGCCTAGTCCTGGATTAATCTGGATTAAAATGTGTTTGTCTGAAAAATGATGGATAAATCATGGGTTTAATGTCATTTTTGTCTGAACTATCCCTTTGATTGTTTAAAACCTATGCACTGATTTAAAGCCATGGACATGGATTCAACAGGTAGGTAAAATTTTGATTTGAGTGAATATAAGTACATTTAAAAACTGCAAGAGCAGCTTTGGATGGACATTCCTTACTGTTTCCCATAACTAAGAATGTCCAGATTCACAGGATTTGTGAACATTAAGCATGCACAGATAAACAGCACACTACAGAAACCTATACACATGAAACAGTATTTCATCCAGTGCAGGCACCTTTGGCATGTTATTAAATGCACTATGATATCGTATGCGTATCCTGAACAACACTGTTAAAATGGAAATATATACTGGTAATTTTCTGCCAGGACATTCATTTTACAGACATTTATGTTACACGGCAGTGGAGCGCTTAAAATATATAAACAGCTGTCAAAAACAATACAGGAAATTCCTTCGTATTAATACAGTACGGTTTGCCCTATTTTTATGGATCTCTTGAGAGTAAGGCTGTGTCCGAAAAAGATTTCTGCTGACCAAGGTGCTCCACAATACATTTTCAGAGATTACTTAAATACAGATAGGGAGACGGAAACCCGAATTGACCGAGGTAGCAAATTCCACAGATTAGGGGGAAATACGACTCTATCGCCTTTAGATTTCAAGCAATAATAACGATTTATCAGAGGATGATCTGAGAGTTCTTTGAGTAGAATATGGACAAATAAGATCTCAATCTTGAACTTGAGTGTACATATGATGTAGACCTGCTAATACTGTACATTACTTCACATATTTCAGAATGTGACGGTAACTGGAGGATAATGACAGCTTACCCTACTTGTGTTTATTCTTGTTGGAAGATATTTTCATATTTGTAAAAAATAAACAGGTTAAATGAATGCAATAGACAACAGTGATTTATTTGAAATATAATATACATATTAAATATAACATAATAGTAGATAAGAATGACAATCAATTGTTTTAGTTATGTTAGTAGCTATTTCAATTAGCTTTGGTAGCTAATAAAAACATGACAAATGTGAAAAGCTGTGAAAAAACAAGCTTTACCATTTTATGGTACAATTAATAAAGCGCACAGCTGTCATATGGGGTAAGCGTAGTTTGATGATGAATCTCTGCAACATTACTGTCCAACCTGATCTATATACACACACACACCTAAAGGATTATTAGGAACACCTGTTCAATTTCTTATTAATGCAATTATCTAATCAACCAATCACATGGCAGTTGCTTCAATGCATTTAGGGGTGTGGTCCTGGTCAAGACAATCTCCTGAATGTCGGAATGGGAAAGAAATGTGATTTAAGCAATTTTGAGCATGTCATGGTTGTGTCAGAGTAATTCACAAATCTGCTCAGTTACTCAGTTCACGCACCATTTCTAGGGTTTACAAATAATGGTGTGAAAAGGGAAAAACATCCAGTATATGGCGGTCCTGTGGGTGAAAATACCTCGTTGATGGTAGAGGTCAGAGGAGAATGGGCCGACTGATTCAAGCTGATAGAAGAGCAACTTTGACTGAAATAACCACTCGTTACAACTGAGGTATGCAGCAAAGCATTTGTGAAGCTATAGCACGCACAACCTTGAGGCGGATGGGCTACAACAGCAGAAGACCCCACCAGTTACCACTCATCTCCACTACAGATAGGAAAAGGAGGCTACAATTTGCACAAGTTCACCAAAATTGGACAGTTGAAGACTGGAAAAATGTCGCCTGGTCTGATGAGTCTCGATTTCATTCAGATGGTAGAGTCAGAATTTGGTGTAAACAGAATGAAACATGGATCCATCATGCCTACACTGTGCAGGCTGGTGGTGGTGGTGGTGTAATGGTGTGGGGGATGTTTTCTTGGCACACTTTAGGCCCCTTAGCGCCAATTGGGCATCGTTTAAATGCCACGAACTACCTGAGCATTGTTTCTGACCATGTCCATCCCTTTATGATCACTATGTACCCATCCTTTGAAGGCTACTTCCAGCAGGATAATACACCATGTCACAAAGCTCGAATAATTTCTTGAACATGACAATGAGTTCACTGTACTAAAATGGCCCCCACAGTCACCAGATCTCAACCCAATAGAGCATCTTTGGGATGTGGTGGAACGGGAGCTTCGTCCCCTGGATGTGCATCCCACAAATCTTCATCAACTGCAAGATGCTTTCCTATCAATATGGGCCAACATTTCTAAAGAATGCTTTCAGCACCTTGTTGAATCAATGCCACATAGAATTAATTAAGGCCGTTCTGAAAACATAAAATGGGTCCTTTGCTTTCACGACATTGCAGCAGCAAGAAGCTTTTTGTATTTCTTGTGCATTAGAAACGGAGAAAGAAATATAAAATTGACCAACGCGTGCATTACTTCTAACCAAACTGCACATAACATCGCAATGTATGGTGAATTCAAGTTTTTACAAACCGGTAAGTTGCGTTAAAGGTTTGTTAAAGAGCAACTATGGTCCAATTCACGATTTTACATTTCCTTTGGTGTGTAAGTGTGTATTAGTACATGTTAACAATATGCAAAAGGTACAAACCCTAAGTTATTGTTTCCAACATAAATCTACAAACGGATTGTAGGCAACAGTTTATTTTCTGGGATTGGTGATGTAGACAAGACCGACATTATCATAATTCCTCCCGCTTGAACTCACAGCCTGTAAGTTAACTCCTGTTAGCATTGTATAAGGAGTGTCACATTTCCGGCTGATGTCAGAGGTATTCAGGCCAATCACAACTTACAGATTAGCTGGCCAATCATGGACACAGCGCTTTTCATATCGATTTGTACAAAATCAGAGAGTTTGAGGAATGCAGGGATATCTGGTGCTACAAAAATGTACGGTATGTGGAAAATAATGTGTTTTTTAAACCATAAACCAAGCGAACACATTGTATTATACCAAATACACACAAAAAAATTGTTTTTTAGCAATGAAATATGTGCTCTTTAACTTGAATTTAAAAATTAAGAACAAAGATGTTCATCAGGCATGTTTTGCTTTTTATTTATTTTTTATTATGAAGTGACTGTAAACTGTAACATTATATATTACCTGTTTTATTGCAATGCTGTTATATTTTGTACAGACTGCTACAACATTGCTTCTATTGGTTCTGCAGACACGCTCCATCTTGTAGAAATATTTCCTGTGGTATTTACGTGTTATGATACCATTGACCAAATGAAACAGAAATATATAAGACATGAGCAGTGAATTAGCAGATAAAATGGAGAGTAATGGAAGATGAACACAGGTAAACTCCACACAAACACGCTTGATAGTCACAGATAACAAGACGATAAACCTTCCTTTCCTGACGACAGGACGAGACAGAGACTTTTCAATCTTCGGATAGGTGAGTAGAGTCAGGTAAGTATCAAGTATACACACAGGAGAGTGGTATGTTTCAACAAGACCAGACAATGACTGTGTGAGTGAGAGTGGCTTATATACCGTGCTGGTTAATGAGGGGCATGTGAAGGTGATATATCCCACGTGACTTGAATAAAACTTCTTAGAAAACTTCAACTCTCTTGCACAGTGAAAGCATGTGAAGTACCTAAAGTACGTGCAAAGTTTTTTGCTTTCACCCAATGCGTGATAAATTAGTTTTTCTTTAGTGTTCAGTTCATTCCTCTGTGGCCCTTGAACAGCCTGAAGTAGTAATACATCAAACTGTAAGGTGTAATTTGTTTTGATGGTGCTGTTCTGAAAGAGCATTGTTCCAAAATATAGTTTGACAAGAAATAATTTGACTGCGTTTATAGAGCCACTAGGTCTCTCACACTTATTCTCAATAGATTTTGTGATTTTATTGCTGTAAATGTGTGATATTAAAAATTTAAGAGATGACCTAGAAATATTGACAACTTTTCCTATGCTAATGAGACTGGTGTCATATGGCGTTCTCCAGAACAAAAGTATATAGACTGATTCTGGTGTTGGGAAAGTACACCGCTAGTCAAACAGTAATGCTATTGTTTTTTCCATTTGACATTAACATCTATGCATTTTTATCCAAAGTGACTTACAGTGCATTACAACTTAATTATAAAAAAAATTAACAGTAGGCCTATGTGTGTTCACTGGGTTCAAACTCATGACCTTTTCCGTTGCTAACTCAATGCCATTTGGATACCTTTGACATTTGTTTTTGCACTAATATGTCAACACTGCAAAAAGGACTTTCTTACTTGGTATTTTTGTCTTGTTTTCAGTGGAAATATCAAAAATTCTTACATCAAGATGTATTTTCTTAATAAGCAAAAAGACCTAAGTAAATACGTCTAATAAATTTTTAGGTAAAAAATATACAATTTAAGTTAATTATGCTTAAAACAAGCTAAAATATCTGACAATGAAAAGTGTTTAAGAAAAAACTAAGCTTATTTCAAGATTTTTTTTCTCGCCCTATAGAATCGGACACACGTGATACACGTCTGGATCCGAACCTTACTTCCGGTTTCGTTTTTTTAATGGTCTGACTAGTTACTAAACTGATCTCTTGAACAAATGCCTCCTCAAAAATAACAAATGTTTTGGTTTCCTAGATAATCTATATGTGTTGTTTTTTTGCTTGTTATATAAATAAACTATGTTTAAAGAGTAACTAAACCCTAAAGCAACTTTTTTTAGTTAATGATCTGTAAGAATGATGCTTTATTAGTGCTGTTCATTGATTTTAGTAAGTTTTTTGACATTTGGATGTAAAGTGTTTCAATACTACAATATATGGTGTAAAAACGTCTGAGTGCTGCCCTCTTCAGGTTGAACGGTGGCTACTACAGTTGAATTTTCCTATTGGATGGTGGGTCCAAAAAATTACTCGTGACTTAAGCAGGTTCAAGATCATCACACCCTTGTTACGATCTCACCACACACTTGACAGAGCTTAGTTCGTCCCCTCTATCTCCTTGGGATCTGCCCACTTTTCTTGCATTTTTCAAATATTGCCAGTGGGTGGAGTCACGCTCTGACCAGGGGTTTAGTTACACTTTAAAGAACTTTGTTGTTATTTATTCTTAGCGGAGTTTACCGGAAGTTACGTGCGGACCGCAACAGCCCCTTATGTTGTTACTGATGAAACGGTCTATTGGCAGATATTTTTGTTTGTTTTAATCACAAATTCACTTAAATTGTATATTTTTTTGTCTAAAAACTAGACTTTCTTTTTAAGGTCATTTTGCTCATCAAGGAAATATATCTTGATTTAAGAACCTTTAGATATTTCTACTGAAAACAAGACAAAAATACTAAGTAAGAATATTTTTTGCAGTGTAGGGTTGCAAAATTGTAGGAATTTTCAAGGCTGGAAACTTTCCATGGGCATTAACAGGAATTAAAGTGCACCTATTTCATAGCTAAAAACGTTATTTTGTGTATTTTTTATAATACAATGTGTTCGCTTATGGTTAAAAAAAATTTTGAAACGCACAGATTTTGTACAAAACTCTTCGATTTAAAAAGTGATGTGTCCCTGATTGGCCAGCTACTGTACTCTGTACGTTGTGATTGTCTGAATACCTCTGACGTCAGCCGGAAATGTGATGCTCCTTACCATGTTTGAAAGATTTTGCGCACAATGCAATGCTAACAGGAGTTAATTTACAGACTGTGAGTCCAAAGCAGGAGGAATTATGATAATGTCGGTCTTGTCCACGTTTAGAGGCACGTTTAAAGGGAAGAATCTAGGAATTTGAAAAAAAATGCAGAGTTGCCTATAATAGGGAACTTAAATGTAGTTAAAAAATCTTGCATCATAATTTTGTTTAAAACAACAAGATTTAATGTAATTTCAGTTGAATTTCATAATTGTACCATTTTAAAGACAAATACACTGACTGAAAAAACATTTTAGGTGAGATAATAAAAAAGTTCCCAAAAACCATCCAATAGTTTGGACACATTACTATTTTTTTTTTTTTTTAAAGAAGTCTCTTATGCTCATCAAGCCTGCATTTATTTTATCAAATAAATCCAGGCTTGATGAGCATAAGTATCAGGAGTCTTCCAAATTTGTATTATCTTGCATTCACGTCTGCTTATGACCAACCAAAAGATTTACATATGTTTGTATATGATATAGTTCACAGTGTTGGGAAAAGTTACCTTTAAAAGTAATGCTTTATAATATTAAGTTACTCCCCAAAAAAGTAACGAATTGCGTTACTTAGTTACTTTTTATGGAAAGTAATGCTTACGTAACTTTTGAGTAACTTTTGCTTTACTTTTTCTTACTTGGCTGAGGCTTGATCTCTTTCAGGCCTTGCAGGTGTTTTTTATGACCGCAAAAATGTCAAGCTCTGGCCTGCCATCTCCGTTTCTGACTCAAACTGTTCCCGCTCAGGGGTGCATTTCCCGAAAGCATTGTTAGCCAACTACGGTCGCAAGTTCCATTGTTTCAGCATAGTTCACCGATTCGGGTGTTTCATCGCAAAGTTGTGTTGTTGGAACGACAGCTCTGTACTTTCATTAGAAGCATAGTTCCTTGTTATTATAATATGTAGACTTACGTTGATCATCCTTTTGTACAAAATAAGCAAAGAACATGTAGTATAATTTATATCCATCATTCTAAATATATAAAATAATATATTTTATGTCTTTAAGTTTGTAAACAGAAAGTCCTATGAGCTTTAAGACCCTGGGGAATCCGTGGGAGGAGTGACGTAAGAGGGAACTTGCGCATTAATTAAATATCTTGAAAATAAACAACAGATAACTAAATCACGATAACAAAATCAGTCTTCCGATGCAATATATGTTATTTGCAGCAATAATCTGACATTAAATCGATTTGCACAGATTAATTAGTACTTCACCTCCCATGTGACATCAACAACTATGTTGTTAAACCAACATTGTTCAAACGACGAATGTGTGACAAAGTTACTATGCTTTCGGGAAACAGTCATGACAAGGTAGTTCATTTCTTCAACTATGCATCATACTATGTTGGTTCAGCGGCGAGTTACGTCGTTGTACGGAGTGCGTAATGTTCAGTTTAGTTCAGTACATTATTTTATTTTTAAATTGATTAATTAAATTGAAAAGAAACTCTCATTACTTATTTTAAAAAAGTAACTCAAAAAATTAATGTGTACATTTATAAAGTAACGCGTTACTTTACTCGTTACTTCAGAAAAGTAATATTATTACGCAATTCACGTTACTTGTAATCCGTTACCCCCAACACTCATTGATAGTTTATATCAATTTCCAAATAATTTCCATAAATTCTTGTTAAGTTTCCAATTCTGAATATTTCCAAAATTCCCCAGATTAAGTTCCCATTGAAAGTTTCCATACATTTGTGTGGACACTGGGGTTGGGAAGTAAGGGGGGGGATCTTTTTTGTTTTGATTATCGTACATTTTTACAATTTACTTTGTACAAATATATACGAATTAGCAAACTCATGAAATATGTACGAATTCCAGTGAGATCAGGCTGAACCAGCATAAAAAGCACTGAATTATTATTATAATGTTGAGCACTGTGGGCTGTTTGATTTCCTGTTTGAAGAAAACTGATGTATATAACAGATGTATCTGTTAGCGCGCCGGATGCTATGTAGCATTTGTATCGCCCTTTAAGTAGTGCCCTTGGGAAATTTAGTGATCTTGGGAAAGAAGCAGATGCGAAACAAAACAAGATCTTGACATAAAGAGGACATTAATCTAGCATCAGTCGGTCGAATTGAATATTCCACTCGAAATGGCCGCCATGATGCTCACATTCATTGCTCATTTGCAATCTTCTTGACTGTGGCCAAAAGAAAATGTATTACCTGTTCAAAACCACAATTGTTTCTCGACAGCATTAAGATTAAATGGACGGCAAATGTTTTCTTTTGGCTTACGTCTCTTGGTTTTCTGATTTTTATCCCAAGAGAAAACATCCCTAGAAATGTCATTTGTCTCCTCTAGTTTTAAATAGGACAATGACTCAAACTGAGACCAAATTTCCTCATTAAGCCGTAGGCAAACAAAAGTAAGAGTGATATACAACAAGTATGTAGACATCCAAGAAGTTAATATTAGTTAACTTACATTTTACACACAAAATATAGACTAATTTTTTTTACATTTTCCCAAAAACATGTCCAAACGAAGCCAAAAAATATCATGTCACTGCACACAGACTGACAGCATATATTTACACATTTTGCCTGCTTACAGTGCATAACAAGGTATACATTTTTATCAGTATGTGTGTTCCCTAAACCCATGACCTTTTGTGTTGCTAACGCAATGCTCTACCACTGAGCTATACAGTAGCATGTTATTGTCCAAACATAACATGCTGTAGAGTAAAAATTTTATTTTGTATGTATGCTTATTAAATTGATATAATTTTATAAAGCAAAGTGCTCTCTGTGACTGAAATGCAACTTGGCATGTTGGGATCCCTGTCACTTTCATCTCGTGCCCATCTTGCCCTATACCAGACAATGACGTAACACACTTATCTGCATCACTGCACTGGCCAAGAGTTCATCAGATGTTAAACAAAGGAGACAAGATGTTCCCTCTAATGTGAGTCTCATTTCACAAAAGCGTGTGTGTAGACCACCAAGTAACATGAAGACCAGGTCCAGTCAACCTTGCTTTGTTTTGTGATATAATATTAATGTTGAGTTGCTCTCACAATACTTTGATGTCATATGGCAGCGCCACATGCAAAAGTAATAGTTGTAGTGTCTAGCACCCCATTTAAAATCCCGTTGACTTTGGGACGATGGAACCAGAAGTGCTAAAATGCTAACTCACTTCAAGGTTTGCCTGCGGCACTATTACTTTTTTATTTACTATATAAAAATTACGTGCATCGTTTGCTGTCTTCTTGTATCGTTTGTTGGGGACCTTGTGTACACTGTATTTGCAATGTCTGTAAAATTGTCACACTGGGTCAATTGAATTCAGCTGGCTGTCTCTAACAGAAAAACTTTTGAATGGTTGTTTTAACGTGAGCACTAAAGAAAGCAATGGGCTGAAATGTTTGCTTAGATTGGTCTGGTTTTTAAAATCACTTTGCTCTTCTTGCACCACGCAGTTTAAAAACAAACAAAAAGATATACATTTTAATAGACCATCTGTAAGCTAGATTTTATTTAGGGTGTGGCAACCATTGCACTCTAAAAAATATTGGGTTGTTTTTAACCCTGGGCTGGGTAACTATAGGACAGAACACATTTCTGGGTTAAAGTGACCCAAATAATGGGTTGTTTTAACCCAACTGCTGGGTTGGTTCAACATGGTTGATTAACAATAAACCAGCAGTTGGGTTAAAAAACAACCCATTATTTGGGTCACTTTAACCCAGAAATGTGGGTAGCACTTTATTTACAGTACGTGTACTTACCTTGTACATATATGGTAAATAAGTTGTACTTACCGACAAATGTGTGGTACTTACTTTTAGGTATCTACATGGTTATTAATTGATATCATTACTGTACTTACCAGTGGTACATACTTGGTAGTTATTATGTAACTCTAGGTAAGTACTGGGTAATAACAGATACATACTTATAGTGTAGGTATTCTGTAACTAACGGGAACATTACTGTACTTACAAATAAATGTAGAATAGTAGTATTTAGTATTTACAGACAAGTTAGGGTAAATGACAGGTATTTATAGTGTACATATATGATAACTAATATCAAACACTACTGTACTTACAAATTACAGAGAGGGAAACCAAAAGACAACAATAAACAAACAAAAAACATTTGATAAGACTGGGTATTTAAGGAAAGGTGCAGAGGGTTCTGGGAATCTGTAAACAGATCTCCCGCATGATCGCAGTGTGTAGTTTCATCTCCAGGTAATATTTTCAAACCCTCTCATTTCGTACCATTAAGGTTTTTGTATGATTGCCCTGCTGAAAAAACAACATACCAGCAAGACCAGCTTATGTTGTGTTTTGGTGCTTGTATGCGGGTGACCACCAGCTAAACCAGCAACAATGTATATTCATTTATATAAACAAATGTCTTTAAACTAATTCTGTTATGTTGTGTAAAGGAAAGACAATAGGCTTGCTCAACTTCATCCGAAGTATCGCAAGAGCAAGACGAAATATGATTTCTTGAATCATTCTTGCGGTTTGACATTAACCGGCTGTCGGTTCTTGCGGCGCAGCATGAAGTCGAACAAGCCTAACGGTACATTCACACAGGGCGTAAGCGTTAACGCTTAACGGAAGGCTTGTCTGAAGCGTGGCCAACAGCCAATCACAGGGGCTGCAGCACATGCTCCGGTCTTCCATAAACGTAATTGGCTGGCTCTGCCTAGGTTATTTGCTTAAGGCAATCTGATTGGCCGACGCTTGCGTTGCCGCTTGAAAAGTTGAGAAATGTTCAACTTCTGCCGTGAGCAACGGCAGTGACGCGGCGCCGACAGATCCACAATTCAGTTCGCCAACGCTTGACGTCACCCATTAAAAGTGAATGGGAAGCGTCAACGCTTACGCCCCGTGTGAATGCGCCGTAATGCGCAAGTATCATTCTGCCGCGCCGTTGGCAACCGTCATTGGACCTGAGGGCGGACCTGACATAGGGACCTTACACTATGACGTCAATCTGATTTTAGTGCTGACACTTGATACTTTCCGCCCTAGTTCGGCTCCGCCTACAAAATCATGTCATTGCTGTTAACAAACACAAAATAGGTCTATTTACTTCATGGATTAACTTCAGACTAACTAGATAAAGCTGAATAAAGCTCCTATAACCAGCCACAGAAACCAGCCTAGATCAGCACAAACATGTATACTCAAACCTAGTCTTTTCTACAGCCTGGCCTATAAAAGACTCATCTTTAATAAGAGTTTTTGTTATTGTTGTATATGACATCTGTTCCCTGTAGAGTCACAGAAGCCTGAACAAGATCAAACCAGGATCAGATTGCCAAGACACTAAAGTCTAATACGAAAAGTCCGAGATTTTGATACAATCACAAAAAGTTTAATCAGATTTTTCCAGTATGATCCAACTCTACGTGTAAAGAGTAGCTGAAAGCCATACTTGAGTAAAAGTACAAATTCCTTACTGTAAAAATTACTCCACTACAAGTTACAAGTCACCAATTTAAATACGACTTGAGTAAAAGTATTAAAGTAACCCAATTTTAAAGTACTCAAGTATTTTTACTCATACTGAATGTTGGCTCAAAGATGCACTAGTCCTCAACACAAAGAGACATTGTAGGTCTGGGCAGTGAAAACTAAGAACGTTTATTTATGAGGTTTTATTTCCTAATATAGAAAAGAAATCAAACACCTCAAAATTTTGACCTGGCAGAACAAACACAGATTAAACATAGTCATAGTCTTCTTTTGACAAAAATTTAATTTAGTTTTAGTCATATTTTTGTCATCTGAATTGATTTAGTTTTAGTCTAATTTTATTCAACTAAATGCCATGAGATTTTAGTCTAGAAATCTACATTAAATTTAATTTAAACCCATTTAATTTTAGTCTAGTGTCATTGTGTACTTGAATGTGCCATGCTGAAAAATATATAGCCTAACTTTGTGATATAAATATATGGTAACAATTTACAGTGGGGTTCATTGGTTAATATTGGTTGGGTACATTGGTTAACATGAACTGATAATGAGCTGCACTTATACAACATTTATTCATCTTTGTTAATATTAATTTCAACAATTACTAATACTTTATTAAAATCTTGTTAACTTTAGTTAATGCACTCTGAACTAACATGAACAAACAATTAAAGCTTAATTTTTTATTAACTAACATTAACAAAGATGAATAAATGATGTAACAAATGTATTGCTCATGGTTTGTTCAAGTTGGTTAATACATTAGCTACTGTTAACTAATGAACCTTGTTTTAAAGTGTTACCAAATATTCTTATATAGGCCTATCCTAAAAAAGATATAATTTTTATATTTAGAAAATTCCAGTAAACTAAAATTACACTAACAGAAATATGATAATGCATATTAAAAACTTGAAGTTGTTCATTTGAAAGATTAATTGTAAACACATGTAGTACGTAACATCACTATCTCACATCAAGTGCACTACATTTCTTCCGTCATGCATCCCTCTTACAGTAAATACATTACAGCATACTTGATTAAATGTGAGGACAGTGAAATTGTGTACACTTATTATCAATCTTATAATGTACTTAAGTTACTCGGGCAATCAGTACAGGACCTCGCTGGTTTATTTTGGCTTATATAGTAAGTTATATCAAGTTATGTACCAGCTCAGGTTAGCTGATAAGGTAGCATCAGAGTATATAAACATTTGTGCTTGCCTTAGTTGCGGGATGACCCTCCTGCAATCGCGCATCACTTTTGTTTTGATTGTAGCATCACATGTTTAAAAAAGGGTCCCTTGACTGAAGCAAATGTGATATGCATCCATATGTTTGCTCTTTATCTCTTCTCTCAGACCAGACGCAAACTTTTCTCTACAGTTTAGGACATACGCAGTACGCAAATGTCCCGCTACGGTGGCTCAACGCAAGCCATTCAGCGTTTGACATCAAAGTACCGCGAGACCAGACTTCTCCATGTGCATTTGATTCGCTCTCGCAGTACTTTGATTTCATACGATTGCTCTGCGCAGAGCCAAATGAAGTCCCTCAGTTGTGTGTGTGCGTGTAACCTCGCGACCACAGATTCTATCCATCATCACTCTCTGACACTTTCGTCTCGTTTTTATTTGACGAATAAACAATGTAGCGACTAACGTTAAGTGTCATTTCAAATGTAGTGGAGTAAAGAGTACAAATACCCAATCAAAAATGTAATTGAGTAGAGAGTAAAAGTTGCCTATATTTTTGATACTCAGTACAAGTACAAAGTAGCCCAAAAAATACTTAAGTACAGTAACGAAGTACATTTACTCGAGTACTTTACACCTCTGCAGAAGTGTTAAACACCTCAGATGGTCCATTAACTCACCTGAGCTATTAAAAACAATAACATCTGAGCAACTGTCCTCTGGGTAAACTCTGTCTAACACCTCGTTTTTATTCTAAGTCAAAAAGCACCCAAAAGGTTAATTTGTGATAAACGCAATTGTAAAGCAGCTGTACGCATATTAACCGAGTTGATGAGTTTTGATTTTTAGATGAGCTGTGAGGGCCAGGAGCGACAACAAAACAAGTTTTACATATTTAAATCATTCACTGCCACGATTAGCTACGAATAATTACCATCTGAAAACTCTTTGGCATATTAAACCGATGCAACGTGCACTACGTGCCAGAGTCTCATGATACCAGCGAAGCCAGAAGATCTATCATCATCTGTTTCTATGAACCATGTTGTCCTGTCTCCATGGACAAAGCTAATTCAACTAAGCGCCGGGTCATTAACAGAGAACCGAATATGCTTATCTTTGTAAAAACTCATTACTGAATGCACCACTGTCTTTGTGCAAAACACTGACATCACTTTCATTTACAAAAGGGCAGTATGACAGGTAGAGATGTATGAGATAGTCGCAGGTTGCAGGTGGCTTGCAATTATGTGCTGTCATTCGTAATGAAAATAAGAGTTGCATGCTTGAGTTACTATCTGTGTCTCTGTAAATGCTTTATGCCTTACACCGCAGTGATACTGGAGCAGGATTAAGCTTTTTCTGAATTTGGGGACATTTTAAGAGAATCGGGCTTTGTGTATATATAGGACATTCAACACTAATGCTTTGTGTTTGGCACCGGTGCATGAATTTGAACAGAGTGTCTTTAAAACTGAAACAGAGGAAGATGTTTATTCATCTTAACACTTATTTAGATGTGGAACAGAGTGTGTTGATGTGTTTCAATCTAGCACAGAGATCCCTTGAGACTGCAAACATGCACAAGAAATACAATGTCCTACATGAAATATACTATAGCATACTTTCCTAAAGTATTTATTATGTGGGATGACATAAATTTGAGCTGTTGTCTGTGTGCTGCGTAGGCGTGACATGGTGTGATTCAAAATTTCATTATAGTCGCTCATGCTGACTTTGCTGTGTTTGATTTGTGTATTGATTTCAGACTTATCATTAGAATTGGACAGATGTCATGGTTTACAAATGATTTGGGCCACTGGTTCGGGTGATTTGAGCGACATGGTCCATTAGTTATGAGACTGAAAATCATCAGCTGGTCAAAACATTAACATTAGAAAATCCAATTGAAAGAAAGCAGAACAAGATTTTACTGGATAACTTCTGCTTCTCCTTTTTCAATATGCAGCTGGACAAAGGTTGGTATTTTATAACATATAGCTGGGGGGGGGGGCATGGATTAAGTTGTAATGTATATTACGATATATAAAAAATACGTATGTCTACAAGATTTATCTTTATTGTATATTTTGTGTCAGTGTATTTTTTTCATAATGACATCTACAGTAAACAGCACACCATAGTCAACAGCGTGGGACGCTCTGAAAAAAGAGAATTTGCGCCCTCTGCTGGTTAAAAGAGAGAAAATCACTTTTAGGACAACTAGAGTGCCTCGTCTCAAAATATTTAAATAATTAACTTGAATTACTCTTGAGTTGATTTATTACCGTTTTATTACCGTTATCATCATATTACGCGGGTCACTAGAAAAATAGAACTTTATCCTGCTTAGCATTTACTCTAAAGCACGTGTACTGTACACGAAATGTACAAAATTTGTATAAAGCCTGTATATTATGTGCTATGTGTTGTTTTGAATTGTGTGCACCGTGTTAAATGTTTATCAGCTTTTGTATTTAAAATTATATTTTTATTTTAAAGTGTCATGTGGCTATTCATCTTAAAATTAGAGGAGAATTTTTTTAAAAATATTTTATTTAACAATCATGCGCTATCACCATCATATTTGTGTTTTCACCAGTGAAAAATAATTATTTATATTATTTGAATAATGCTTTATTAAATCTCAAATTAACAATTCTTTACAATTTCCTTTGAAGTGAAGCACTAATAGTTTATTATAGTTATCGTGAGACAAAGTTTGTTATAAGATTGTATATTGTTCTTGAGTATTTTAATTTATGGTGCATGTACCTATTTATTTTGTGTTTTGTGAATGACTTTTATTTTGGTGTAGTGTGCGCTCGGGGAAAAGAAGAGATCAATCTTGTAGACATACGTATTTTTTATATATTGTAATATACATTACAACTTAATCCATGTTACCCCCCCCCCCCAGCTATTCTAAATGTTATAAAATGCCAACTTTTGTACAGCTGCAAATTGAAAAAGGAGAAGCAGAAGTTATCCACTAAAATCTTGTTCTGCTTTCTTTCAATTGGATTTTCTAATGTTTTGACCAGCTGATGATTTTATATCCCAGGCCATAACTATGCCTTTAAAAGTAATTAATATATCTTCCTGAATATTGTCATTAATTAACTTTTCATTTGAAACGGGCTGCTGACGTCATTTGTTTACGATCTGTACCGGAAGCGCGTTCTTGCGGCTGCAGTGGCGTCACTGGGCACATCAGCTGGACCATCAGATGTAAACACACTTAACTGTCTTCTTCATCATTGTCATCCTCATTATCATTAGGCGAGTGACAGCTGTCATCTGCAGCCACAGACTACTTCACAACATTTCCGGTAAGACTCTCGTCATTAAGTTTTACGGTGTGATAAAACGACAGCAAAAATGAAACTGTTTACCTCACAGACTGCACAAAAATACACACTGCTGCAATATACAAAAACACAAACTTATGCTTTTTAAAATCTTTCCTGAGTTTCTGTAGATTTTAGATAAATAAACACAGGCCACATTGTACAAACGCTTTTTTATTCATCATTTTACCACAAACAGAAAATATGGTGTGCTTATAGTTTAACAAAGTTAATAATTATGCAATTTATATTATAATAGCATGTGCTAATATATATGACCCTGCCTGTAAAACCCACCTAAAGATCATTCTGTGAAAATATAAGCTGATGTTTTTAATATTAACTGGGTAAGATCATGTCAAAGATTGAAATCAATTTAACTTTGGTCATGTTTGTGTGTGGTTACAATGTTTCTGTTTTTCCTGTTGGGACTTTCATTGTGCACTGATGTTGTAAAATATGTTGACTTTCTATGGTGATCAATATCTATTAAAAATATGCACAGCATGAGCAAAGCAGTCAGGCAGGATTTTTTATGTTTACCATTTTCTCTTCTTTCAGTTTCAGAGTCGCATTACTAGCAGTGTGGAGTTGCACACAACAATGTGAGCAGATCCACTTTGTGTTTTCGTTTCATGTCAAGATGGCAGATGATTTGGTCTCTAGCACAGCCGGGGCACGGGGAGCCGGTTGGTCCTCTCAGGCCTGCGCCAAGCAGAAATACCGCAGTAATGCCCATTCACAGGGACTTCTGGAGGGGCTCCTGATGCTGCGACAAGACAGAATTTTGTTTGATGTGGTGCTCATAGTAGAAGAAAAACCCATCCAAGCTCACCGTATCCTCCTGGCAGCCTCATGTGATTATTTCAGGTGACCATTAGGTTTATTTAATTCCCTATATCCATAAGTGAAGATTTCAACAAGGAATACTGTAGGGAAAACTCATAAAGGAATATGTGACCCTGTCTGAAATCCAGGCTAATAAAATGCTCAAAATAATGGTCCCTCTGGGGCAGTACCCTTTAAAAGGTCCCAATATGTACCATTTAGGCACAGATATGTATGGGTCAGTAACATGAACTGCATATGTTTGTATTTGGGAGCATAATTATGTACTATAAAAAAAACTTTTATAAAATTTTATAATATGTTTTATATTTTATTATAATTTGAGTCACTTTATTCTTTAAAACCTGTTTAGTTTGAATTCATTAAAATTGTGTTTAAATTGTTAAAAATACAATAATCTGGCAATAATCAATTATGGGCTTTTTCTTAATAAGTGAATAAGTATAAACGTGACATTTTGGCTGAATGAAAGATTTGTATATTTCTCTCAAAATCTGGAAAAATAGCCATTTTGATGTAATGGGCAGGCTGGTACTCTTTCTTTGTCAGGTGGTGCAACTAGAAATAATGCTGTTTTATCAAACCCTTTTTTAATTGCATTTAAAAAGTATATTTTATAACAGGCAAAAGCTTACACTAGAATGTCAAAGGGTGAAAGTGCAACAAATGCCCCTAAGAAATAAACAAAAAAGCATTAGGCTAAATCATTAATAATTAAGCTTTTTAATAAATACAAACTGAGGTTGTCGATAGTTGTTTTATACCTTTATTTTAAATTATTGTTTCTAAATGTATAGTTTTCACATGTTGGTTTTATGGTAAAGTTTATTTACACTTTCAAAGTAAGTTTCAGGATTATAATTTTAAATACCAAATAAACAAACAATCAGCACGACACAGGGAATGCATTAAAAACTTAGCTGACATATAGCATATCAAAAATATTGTGGGAAAAATATAATTAAAATGTACTAAAATGTTGTTCAATAAACAAAACTTTTTTTAAACAAATTGTTCCTTTCTCAAAAATATGCCCTACATCCATTTTTAAAGATTCTTAAAAAAAGAAAACATTTTAGGAGCTTGTTTTGTCATTGACCCATATATATTTGGTACCAATATGTACATTTGAGGTACTAATATTTGAGGTACTTTGGTATAAATCAGCAAGTCAGATTACCAGTTTATGTAACAAACTTTGTATGTATAATTTTTATAAATTGTGGTGCGTAATACTCTCATATTGATTCTTAAAGTCGCCATGAAACAGAAGTAGCGATTGTCTTATTTTCCCCATCGTGACATACATCCGGGTGAAATGGCTTTAGGTAGGGCGGGACTTGAATTTGTCTATTGAGAATTTATTGGATCATTGGAAGTTGGGTCATGTTGCTACTCGCTGCTAACTTTCAAGCCCACCCTTCCAAGGCCATTCCTTGTGACCGAAAGTAAAGAGAAATCGTTTCGAGAAGATTAGCATTTTTGATTAAACATTATGAGGACACATTAAACGGCACCTATTTTATTGCTAAAAAACAATGTTATTTAGTGTATTTGCATTCAGTCACAATGCAATGCTAACAGGAGTTAACTTACAGACTGTGAGTTCGAAGCGGGAGGAATAATGATAATGTCGGTCTTGTCTACATCACCAATCCCAGGAAGTAAACTGTTGCCTACAATCCGTGTGTTTGTTGTAGTCCAAGAAAAGAGATTTACGTTGGAGACATTATCTCGTGTCATTGTTTACTTTGGGGTTTGCACCTTTTGCATATCATTGTTAACATGTAATAATACACACTTACACACCAAAGGAAGTATAAAATCATGAATCGTAGGATGGGTGCTCTTTGATTTTTACAAAAAAAAAATGTATACCAAAATATTAGATTATTATAAAAATAAAAAATTTATTTCATGCCAACTTTAATATCTACTATCATAATATTGCATATTAATAATTGAAAGTTTTACTGTTAAATTCAGCCTTTAATTGTGTATCTCACAACTTCTGATCTCAAATTTCTGTATTAATGTTTGTGGTGATTTATTTATTGTCTTTCAGAAGATTCAGCCGCATGGTTATTTTTTCCTAAGTTTTGGTTTTCATGTTTAGGGGTATGTTTGCTGGAGGTCTGCGGGAGATGCAGGAAACCGAAATCCCTGTTCATGGAGTCACTTACACAGCAATGACTAAACTGCTGGACTTTATTTACACATCTGAGCTGGAACTGGATCTGGATACGGTGCAAGAGGTGCTGTGTGCAGCCACTTTACTTCAGGTTGGTCTGAGAGGATCTGTTTCGAGTGCCTAACAACATATTGAAGTTGAAAACTATAGTTTTTCCATCACTCATGAACTTATGTTGTAAAGAAAAGAGATACTCCTGTGATTTTGTAATGAGCAATATAATAACAAACTTCATATTGATATATTGATTTCAAATAAAGTCATTTATATAGTTTATATAGAAATAGCAGTAGTCCTTTTGTCCCTCAAAATAATAACCAGGTCCAAGATGTGATTGGCTTCTGCTGTGACTTCCTGTTCTCCTGGCTGGATGATGACAACATCCTGGAGGTGGAAAAACTAGCGGACATCTACGGACTGAATCAGCTCGGGGAGAAAATTCGCTCGTATCTGCTCAAGAACATCCAGGCCTTCTCGCGCACTCCTGTGTATCGGAAGCTTCCTGCAGATAAAGTGTTGAGCGTTCTGTCCAGCAATGAACTGGAGGTGAACTCAGAGAATGAAGTGTTTGAGGCCGCCCTGCATTACCATTACACCCCTGAAGAGGTGGAGAAGGATCAGGTGTTCCTGCAGGTGAGAGACAGAGACTGATTTTTGCAGATACAGACCAATTATCGGCAAATCGTTTTTTTATGTCATACAGTATGAATAAAATCTTTGCACTTGATATAAAATTGTGCTGAACTTAATCGACAATGCCTTAAAGTGGGGGCCTAGAGCTATTTTATTCATTCCAACTTATTAACATTGTTTAAGAGTTGGATTCCTCATGCTAAACATAGCCAAAGTGTCGAAAAAGCAGTTGAATATTTCTGTGCTGAAGGTACAGGGTTCGTAAAAGTTTCTGAAAGTTGTTGTTTTTTTCGAACATAAAAGATTCATGCGTTACAATCTTGCATTATTTATTTTATGGGCAATGTCAGTGCAGGAAGTACAGTGGAAGTCCTTATATGGGCACTTCATCCGGAATAGGGCACGAACACATCAACCAAGAGCAGACACGAAATCAACGTCAGTAAAGAAGTTTGTTGTTGTTTGTGGGGCCAATTTTAACTTGGAATCAGTGGATATAGTTTGTTTATCCGGGGTAGCAGCGGAGTTTTGCGTGTGTGTTTGTTTAACGGTGGATTTTTTTTAAATGGGGCGGTCCCAACCGGGTCACGAGTCGCAGGCAGTAAGTAAAACTGCATCAAATGTTTGTTTTGTTGGCAATCGGGTGCATAAGTAAATATAATGTAAACAACATGAACATGAATCGTAAGTTATGCGGAGATAGTGGGATAATGTTTTGTTTGTGTTGCTTGCTCATGACTTGCTCCTCCCACGGCATGCCTCCAGGATCTCACGTTTTTCCGTAAACTATCAGTAGAGCTGATCTGTCTTTTATACATCTGATAAAACTAAAGACTCTTTGGATATATGAAGGATTTAATACTACTCTTTAGGTACTCAAGATTAACATGAGATAAGCAGAAACAGCGTGTGTTATACGTAAAAGAAAAAAATATGTATACATCTAAGCTTAAGCAGTAAGTAAAACTCATTTTTTCCTGCAGGATCGATTGCAAATGTTGGAAGCAGTGCGTTTCTGTCTGATGGAGAAGAACGTACTTCTGCGTCTGCACAGTCGGTTAAAACAGTGCCCGCTGCGGGACTCTGTTGTCGCCGCTCTGCGTTACCACAGCCAGGAGCTATTGCAACCGGTAATGCAAACCCCACTAACTCAGCCGCGCTGCATCACCCAGTGCATTGTGGGATTTGGTGGCATGTATTCATCACATGCACTTGTAGACAATGAAGAACGGTTCCAGGTGTTTCACCCCTCCTGGTGTGAGTGGCGTAGTCTGCCTGCAGACCGAGCTCCTCGCATGTCCAACATGGGCATCGCTGTACTAAATAACTTCGTCTACTTGGTCGGGGGAGACAAGAACAGCAGTGGCTTCCGTGCTGAGGCTCGATGTTGGCGGTAAGATTGTCAAACTGCATTATGTTTAGTAATTGGTGACCTCTGCATTTAGACCTCATTTAGACCTCTGTACCAACAATGCTTATTAATAAGAATATAACTCTGTGTTTCCATCAGAAAGATGATGTAGTTATTATTAATCATTATTTATATGTAGAAGCTCTGTTTAGGACAATCTTTTTTTAATTTATAAACCATTAACACAAGAACTGAATGCTTGTGCAATATATAAAAAATAAATTTGTTGTTTTTTAAGTGTTATTATAAGTTTTGTAATTAAGTAAGGTGGTAAACACATTTAAGGGTCTGAATGATTTAAAAAGACTTTAAGTGAGCCATCAAACATCCAACAAAGCTTGCTGGAACAAGACAACAAAATTTATCGCAGCTATGCAAAAAACGTACTGGAAAATGATGTGGAAAATATTAACCTTGAGAAGGTCTTTTCAATAGTAGTATACACAATGTATAGAAAAATAATCCAAACTGAAAATAAAATAAGAATACTGCCCTTCAAAGCCAAAGCGCAGTAACTATGCATTTGTTCAAAATTGAGTTAAGGGTTAAAATGGGCTTTGTGAGATCTGTTGTGTCTTGTGACAAAATCTCCTGGTTCAATTTTGTCCCATTTGTGTGTGTCAAAATTGCAGTTACATGTTTGACTGGTTGGTGTAAAAAACTTTTAAGGGCATTTTTCTCAGTTTCAGTTTTTGCATGCGTAGTTACTGCATTTAGCCTTTGGAGGACAGAATAGCAAAAGTAAGATTTTTGTAAACCATTTAAATTCATTAAATTGCTATACGAAAAATCCAAAATGTCAATGTTTTAAATTTAAGTGTGCTGTGCTGTTTTCTGTCCCAGGTACGACCCTCGACACAACAGCTGGTGCACTATTGAATCTTTACAGCAGCAGCATGCAGATCATTGCGTCTGTGTGGTTGGTGAATATATCTATGCCATAGGAGGACGTGACTACAAAAATGAATTGGAGTGTGTGGAGCGCTACAACCCTCAGACCAACACCTGGGAATATGTTGCACCACTGAAACGAGAGGTGACCAATTTCAGATGAATTCAAAATATGTGTTCGGTGCGTCATGTGTATTTATGTGCATCATGCCTCAAAATATGTGCCTGGTGCACACGCGACGAAAGGGTTTATGATAAAAGAGATGGTCACAATCACAAAATACTCGTAAGTCACTCACTAAACATTAAACTCGGATTACACATGAGATTAAGCGAGTGTCTGGCAAACGTGACTTGGTGGCCTTTTATCATAAACCCCTTTTAAGCGTCTGCAGCAGGCACGTATTTTGATACGCCTGATGCACATAAGTTTACATAACGTGCTGAACACATATTTTGACATGACGAGCCACACACATGCTAAAGGGCTAAATACATGATGTGACAAGCTTCGCATCTTGCGCTCTCGAAAAAGAAGTCACTTCTTGATTCTCGCGAAATTAGACTTATGAGGTGTCATGAAACATTTTGATTTAAAAAGTAAATGCAAAGTAAGAGTATCAAAATAAAAAGCATACAGTTAGAAACATCTCTTCATGTACTATTTTGCACATGATTTTTTAAATGACATCATACAAACCAATTTTGTTGTTTTTTTCCACATTTGTCATTACCGCAACGTGTCCATGACTGGATTTGGGTTCTTTGACATGGAAATATTTAGAATTAAAAAATGAAAAAAAAGCTTCAGTGTATGTTATACTATAAACATTTACAGTAAAGAAACATGTGGTATTTGGTGATCATTGGTAAATGTAGAGACAATAATAAGGAATATAAATGTGTCCAAGAACAATTTTCTCATCCTCCGCAACAGTTTTCAATCATTGTTTAAGCCCTTAAGGAACTAACATTTTTTTTTAAAATTGTTGGAAGGGACATAATTGACTGTGACACTCAAGATGGCTACCAGGTAAGCAGTTCTTATTTTTTCTCTCCAGATAGAAGTAGAAATTTTGTTTGTCATAGGACCTAGACAACTTTTTAATTCTCATTACCGAAACATAAGTTTGTAAATGCATATATTTAATGTAATGTCATGTTGCGGTAATGATGATTTTTGATAATGATAATCTAAAAAATAAATAATTCTATAGGAAATATTTTTTAAATACTCTAAAAATAATGTTTATAGTAAGTTCAGACTTTAATTTTATAAGTGCAAAAAAATTGGCTTCAAGGGCTTTTTACAAATCCTGATGCTCGACACCTTCTAAATCTTTATTTTGTGAGACTCACCCATTTTCTATTTAAACAACGTGAAGCTGCACTTGAAAATGATAAGTGCGTCGGGCTGAAACTAGCAAAAAACACTTGCGTCACACTTTGTGCCGCATTGCGACGGGTGTATGATTATTCTCCAACATTTGCAGGTATATGCCCATGCGGGAGCTGTGATCGATGGGAAGATCTACATCGCATGTGGTCGGCGAGGAATGGCTTATCTGAAGGAGACTTACTGTTATGATCCCTGTGGAAATCACTGGAGCGTGTGTGCTGAAGGCCCAGTGGAGCGAGCCTGGCACGGGATGGCGGCACTGAACGGCCGGGCTTATGTCATCGGAGGAAGCAACGATGGTTGTGGTTACCGAAGAGACGTCCTCAAGGTACTGCTTGGTTAGCCATCAGCTATACTATTGTTTCAAGATATTTACATTTATAAATAATGAAAAGGAAGACTCCTTATTTTAATACCAATTTGTGTAGGATGAATAACAGTTGAAGATAGTCCCAGAATTCACTGCATCAAGCTCCGATTAACAAAATCATTGTTGACCGCAGACAGCAAAATGCAGAGCTAAAATGTTGTCTTGCTGTTCAGGTGGCATGTTATAACCCAATAGCAGATGTCTGGTCAGTGGTGAGCCCGCTGCCCGCTGGACATGGAGAGCCTGGCATGGCTGTTCTTAATGGATGCATCTACGTCCTGGGTGGAAGGTCGCACGATAAGGGCAGTCGTATGAAGTACGTTCACATTTATAAGGCAGAGGAAGACCAATGGGAGACCGGAACGGGCCTTGAGGATCGCGTCTCTGGACTTTCAGCATGTGTCGTACTCTTGCCACGGGCAGCCGTGGCTCAGGCACGGAGCTGGGAGCAAAGAACCAAGGCATCATGGGAGGAGATAGACTCTGACAACTCCAGCGAAGATTAAAACGTAAGTGTGCAACGTTATAGGGATGTCTTTTGTTTGGCTTGGCTATAGGTTTGAGATGTCTGATTTATTCTGGTGAATCTCGCAAAAAAAGTCCAGTAACATCAAAAGAAACAACAGCAAATTTGTTTTGCATAATTGTACTTATTCTTTTCTATGATAGGTGCTGTTTCCTTTATGCAAAATATAATTGCTAATATTTGAGAGGTTTTAATCAGATTTGTGCCAACTTACTCAAAATGTTGATTTGTTTCTGAACTACACTGATAATAAAATCTGTGCTACTATGGGACAGTGATGGGTTACACTGTATATGCACTTTAAAAAAAGGAGATCATTTGATTTTGCTTGTAATGACTGTGCCTTTCTTTTACTTGCCTTTTATGAATACATTTTAAGGATGTGCAATAACATGATTTTAAAGGAATGAGTATTGGTCATTGAATGACTCTTGAGTTTCTCCAAAGAGAGGTAAAAAGTTATGTACAGCCCCTCTGACATTGGCATTTTTTATGATTTTTAAATTCCTGTAAATTATTATGCACTGAAGTGGGATTAAAGCCACAATATGTAGGATTTTCCCCACTAGAGATCCCTATTCACAGTAACACAATAACAAAGGTGAAGCTTACTGACGTTATTAAGGAGAGTGAAACGATAAGAGATGTTATTTTCACCATCCAGAAATGTATGAAATTCGCTATTCATGTTAATGAATTAATGTTTTATTAACTGTACGTTTGATCATATTATTTTATGCCGTCGTAATGAATTAGCTGCAAGGCACAACACCTGCGTGTAAGCTGCTCTATAACGGCCAGTTCCGCATTGGTCCACTTGTGTTGCCATTGCTTCTACAACCGGAAACCGAGGATAGTGCGGATATTAAAGGGACACTCCACTTTTTTTTGAAAATATGCTAATTTTCCAGCTCCCATAGAGTTAAACATTTGATTTTTACTGTTTTGGAATTCATTCAGCTGATCTCTGGGTCTGGCGGTAGCACTTTTAGCATAGCTTAGCATGATTCATTGAATCTGATTAGACCATTAGCATATAATAATAATAATCAATCATAATAATCAAGGACTTTGCTGCTATGACCGCAGGAGGCGCAATGATGTTACGGAGCAGCCAAAAATAGTCCACTTAGTATCTTTCAATGGCAGGGGACTATTTTCGGGCAGTACGTAATATCACTACGCCTGCTGCAGCCATGTTACGGCAGCAAAGTCATTGATTATTACGCCAGAATGAGAGTATAGTTCCTATCCATATCTGCCTAGAAAATCACAACTTTTAATTTTCTGTCGGTCTTAGTACACGATGTAACTACAGAAGAGTCAAGTTTTAAAGAGGAAAAATATTTTAACTCGTTGGTAATTTTTGAGCACGATGCTAATGGTCTAATCAGATTCAATGGATTGTGCTAAGCTATGCTAAAAGTGGTACCACCAGACCCAGAGATCAGCTGAATGGATTCCAAAACTGTAAAAATCAAATATTTAACTCTGGAAAATGAGCATATTTTCAAAAAACCTTTAAATCACTAAAAGGGCGATAATTACAAGGGAGACAAGCCATTATTTGAAACAGGAATTGGGATTTACAAATCCTTGGGAAGTTTTGGGAAAGCTGTATTAAATATATCACAATGTGCAAGTGGTTTTTGGATATTTTATTACAAGAATCTTACATATTGTGGCTTTAAAACACTTCTTTTTAATTTTCAATCTTGAATCAGATTTATTTGACTCTGACTGTCATAATGGAGATTATGCAAATCTGCAAATATATTTATCGAACAATTTACAAAAAAAAAATGCTTATACAATCTCTGATATATCTAACATAATTAATAGCCATTGGCTGCGCTTTAATACACAACTTATTTTGAAGATAACTATAAATGCACTCTTAAAAATGTTGAGTTTCTGGGTTTTCAACATTTTTTAGAGTGTTGGGATTATCAAATCATTATTCCTAAAATTAATTGTGTTTCATAACATTGAAAACATTTGTTTTAACTGCTTTCTTACCTGTTTGCAATGTAAAACATTAATGATCATATTAACAATAAAGACAAATCTACTGTATTGCAGCTGTATGGATTACATTATAAACATTACACATCAAAGCGTTGTCATGTTTAAATAAACTGAGATCAATACACACTCAGAATTAAGGTACAAGAAGGTACAAAAGTTGTCACTGGACCTTCTCAAAAAGTACAAGGTGCATACTGGTACCTCAAAAGTACATATCTGTAACAAATTGGTTCATATTAGGACCTTTTTAAAACGTATCGTCCCAGTAACAACTTAGAGGCAAATAAAAGACACAAACCACTTTTCTCTTAATGTAAGGATTGTTGAATTATACTATAGTGATGCATATGGTTGTCATTATAGTGTTCAATGTTCAGTTGTTTTAACAGCCTCTGTTAACCGAGGGTTTTTTTATGTTACCCAAAGGTGTTTTTAGCTCTTCAGTTCAATATTGGTCTTGAGGGTTTTTACACCATAAACATTTGTATTTTCTTTCTCTCGAGCACTTCATTTACAGACATAAAAAGCCTTTCAGCATCTGCTCAATTGATTTTCCTTACATTCACAACAATCTAATTGGGAATACACTGGGATTTTTTGCCCATAACAGGGAAGTTTATACAAACATCAGGCAAATAATTGTGAACGATGTCTGAGGAGAACAGACTTATTTTTTTGTGATTTTTCTCGTTTTATCATATTATTAACAATGATTGGTTTATCAGGATAGGTTTTTTTTAATTTTCTAGTATTTAATGATTACCTGGCATGTCCTTAGTTTCTATTGTAAGAACCTAACTCATGTTTTTACAATATGATCTGAGAATAAGTGTTTGTGTGCTTCAGAGGAAAGTCATTTCGTACAAAGCATTGATTATCTTTGCATTCATCTTCTTATAATGTTAGATAGAGAATGATTCATGTCATGGCTTTCTTTTACAAGTCTATGAAATTCCAATATAACATTGGGCTGATGTGTAGTATATGTGAGTACCAAATAGCTGCTAAACTTGTCTATAAGTCACTAAAGAGCTGTATAATCAATAGAGTTTGGCTAATTCTCCCAGTCAGGACATACAAACGCACACTCAAATTCACCGACCTCCCCCCTTTACGGCAGTCATTAGCGCCTGACATCCGTGAAGGGGCTGCAATCAGCGTCCGTCTGCATTTTGGAGTGCTGAAAAGAGCCCGTCGTCCCCCCATTTTCACGCCTCTTAAGACTCTTTCATGAGCACAGAGTGGGCCATGACATGCTTTGTTATGTAAGGTATTACCTTAAGTGTCCGAAGGTTGCGACATCAAATAGTGTGTATGTATACAGACAGAGATGGGTGGAACTCCAATTAGAGTCAACAAAAGAGGAAAAAGTGAAAGACAAACAAAAACAAGCAAAGCTATAAGGATAGATCAAATATTGAATAAAATCCTAAATCAATTTACAGAAATTAAGTCAAAAGTCTAAATGTGCTCATGTATAGCTCAGTGGTGGGGCATTGGAAAAGCAGCATGGTTATGGGTACGAACCCGGGGAACAAAGGTTATCAAACTTCATTATGCCAAGGACCCCCAAATAAGATGAACCTTTTGTATAGGACCCCCTACCTAATTTATACATTTTTAGGTACACTTTACACCTTAGAGTAATGCTGACTGTATAAAGAAAAGCATTTTTTGTACTGCATGAACTTAAACAACAAATCTTGTTTCACAGCAGTGTTACATGAATACTACAAACCCCTGTGAGTGAGATAAAGGGGACTTTAATAAGGTAAACACAAAATAAAGATACAAAGCAAGTATAATTTCTAGAATTTATGTAGCAAGAAATGTAAGATAAATAAATCGAAATAAATTCTACAGTATTTTTGTCTTTTTTCTGGGGACCCCCTTAGAACCTCCTGGATGACCCCAGGTGTAAGCATCTCCCATTTGCATAAAAAACTGATCTGATATTGATGAACTCAAACTGTTATAATATAGTATATGACAGTAAATAGACATAAAATAGATGCTGGATATTTCTTGTTACAATTCATGCTTTGACAATACCGTGCAACTCACTGTAAATCCTTGTTCCACTTAAATATTTAAGTTTAAACAACTTGAATAAAATAGGTCATTTAAACTTTCTTGACTAGTGAGGTAAATTGACATAAAAAGTGGTATAAATAAAAAAAAATAAAGTTGAATGGGCTTACGTTATTACAGCTTTATGAAGTCAAAATAGTTTAAATGAATTTTATTTCAAGTTACGTAAATGTTTAAATGCAACAAGGTATTTTTATCACAGTGTATAAAACAATTTGGTTTTGCAAGTCAATTCAACCTACTATTTTAAGGTTTGACCTACAATAAGTTGACATAACTTAAAATATATATATAAAAAGTTGAAATTGTTTTACGTCATTTTTTAAGTTAAAGTAACATAAAAATATATGTTGATTTGAGAAAAAATATGCATACCTGAAATATAAAGATTGAATGGGCATTTAATATGATAGTGATACTACAAAGATTTTTGGCTTGGTGACTAAACTTAAGTCCTACACAAATGCCCATTTCTGCACTTCCCCAATAATGGCCAAATGACATCAGACCAAATGGCACAGGTTCAGATGTAACACAGACCTTCAAAGTGCTCTTTAGCTCTTATAGTAGATCTTCAGTCTGCTTCACTTCCTCAAACTGAATTTCTTTACGACCTGATGAATATTTTTACACTTTAAAAAATGCTGGGATATTTTCACCCCAGCATTGGGCCAAAAGGAGATAAACCAAACCTGTTGGATTGTAATTGAACTATGCTGGGTTGTTTTAACCCATTGTTGGTCAAATATACATTTTTGGGGGGTTCATTTAACCCAACGGCTTGGTTTGTCCCTTTTTGAGCCAACACGTGGTTGAAAATAAAACTAAATGCATTTCATAGTGCATTGAAGTTATTGATTTTTTAGTAATATTATTGGATGGTGATCAAATCCAAAAGCTTTTGTTGTACCAATTGAGCTAAAGGAACACCAACGGTTCTATTACACTGTAAAAAAGTGAAAGTTGAATTAATAAAAAAAAACCTCAGTTGGAATTTATGTCTACTTATATTTTCACTCTTTTAACCTTCCTTTTTTTTGCACCATAATACTTAATTCTGTGTAACTGGAAACCATTTGTACACAATTGTGGCCAATTACACTTCTTCATGTTTAAAGAAAAATATTTGGTTTTTATATTTACTGGTTCTTCCTAACCCCAAAATAGCTTGAAGAAATCTGAAAGAAACTGAGCTCGGGTCTTAGGAGGTTAAGTAAAAATTTTAAGTTGAAAATGTGTAAATATTTAGGTGTTTTACCAACTAAAGTCATTTTTTGTAAGTTTTTTTTCACTTAAATTTTTCACTTTAAATTTTTTTTTAAGTTAATCCAACCTTTACTTCATGCAGTGCTGCACATTTCTTAAAAAAAAAAAATTTGACATTGTTTTGACTTTTTGAAGATATTTACTGACACTTCTGAATTTCAGACATACATTGTGATTTCCAAACAGCTTTTTTTTACACTACACATTTCTCTTTTTAACAAAAATAATATTAAGTAGCAGCAAAGCCAAACACAAAATAAATAGACATTTTAACAACAGAGCAAGGAAAAACAGTCCATTCTGGTTCTCCAATAAGCAGCCATTTTAGGTCAAATTGTATCTTCCATATTCATTCAAAGTACATTATACAGCACAACATATTGTCTTTTCACAAAGTCGAAAGAACGAAAGTCCTCGGTTAAACTAAAGCATAAGTTTGTCATATTTTTCATTTGCATTTAGTATTAAAATCTATTTAGTTGACAACATTCTTGTTAGTGCCACCTTCTGATCACATTCAGTCACTGTTTATCCGGCACTCGTAGGTACCGATGTCCGCCATCCTCCAGATCACGGCGTGAAGAACAAGATCTGACCGTAACAAGTTCCTCGGTTTCTCATTCTGCAGTTTAGTTTCTCATCCGCTCACCAGCATGAGTATGAGAAGAGTGGGTATTGGCTCCAGTCTCCCACGTTGCCATGGTGATAGCTGTGATGGACAGCCTGGCCGCTGTATTCTGTGGATAGATGATGGTGTGGAGGTGGTGGAGGGGGATACTGGGTGGACGGCGCTCCGCTCCACTGTCCAAGAGATTGTTCGGTACTGTAGGGGGTGTAGAGAGGATGGTGACCCAGCATACCTGGTTTGGCCTGAGCTATGGCCATGTTCAGCACTCCCGTGTACTCCTGGTGCCCAGCGGAGGGATGGGGCGGGCAGGGTGGCAGTCCGCCAAACTCTGGGGCAGATGGCTTGGTGGAAGCATCGTGATCGGGCACAGTGGCGACATCGGGTACCCGAGACTCAAAACTGGAGCGACTTCCACAGCCGCTTCCGCTGCCCACGCTGGATGAAGGTGAAGGGGACTTGCCATATTCCTGAAACCTGGGAATTTTGAGATGAAAAATTAGCATCAGATGAGAAACATTTTAAAATGATTATTTGCAGGTTGAAGTCTTGTTTGAGGTCAGTACCTGTTAGGTTGATATGTGTTTTGTCCGGGTACGAGCTGTTCTGAACTGTACATGTCTCGCGGGTCCGAGCCCAAAGGAGAATCCGCACGGAGTACTTGACTGTCCCGGTCACACGCTGCACTCCACGGGGAATACCGCTCGGCTTTTATCTCCAAGTCCTTACGACCCATTTGTTCATCATCAAGATCTGCAATGGAAGAAAAGATTTTTAGCAAATTCACATCGGATTGAGAAAGATAATGTTATAGTCTGCATCTAGTGAATATGTTCTTAGAAATAAAGGTACGAAAGTTGTCATTGGGACAGCACCCTTTCAAAAAGGTACCCCTTTGTACCCAAAGAGTGCATTCTAGTACTTGAAATGTAGATATTGGTAGTTAAAAAATACATATTCGTACCTAAAATGGTACATATTGTGACCTTTTTAAAGGGTACTGTCCCAGTGACAGCTTTTATAGCTGTTTTTTAACACAGAAGGTCTATTTAAACTTTTAATAAATTAAAAAATCAAAAAAGAATCCACACCGTAAAAGGTGAAAGTTGGATTAACTTAAATTAAATTACTTCAATTGGTAAAACAAAAATTTAATTTCTTTAAGTGAAAAATTTAGGTTGAAAAAGCTTATTGTTAAAGTTTAACCAGTTAAAATAAAAATAAAAAATTTAAGTAGATCCAGCTTTCAATTTTTACAGTGCAAAAAACTTCATAGATATATAGTGTAGTTCAGTATAAACTACAACTACAAACATTTTGGGCGTCTCAAATAAAAAATAATAATAATGATCATCTTTTTTTATATAAATTCAGTTAAACAATTTTAACTTGTTCTTAAAAGTTATAAAAAATCATAAAAACAAATCAAAATTTAAAACGATAAGTTAAAATGACTTGATTCGATTTTATTAAACTTAAAAATAAAGGCTACATTTTTATATTTTTAACATTGAAAATTTTGCATTATTATTTACAATTAATTTGGACAATTTGTTACCTCGTGGACTTCCATGCTCAGAGTCTTTTGAGATGTTCATCTTCTTCACAACCCTCTCAGGATCAGCCAGACTTCTGTTTGCTCGTCTAGAAAAGACAAATTCAGAGTTAAATTTATAAAGTAAAAATTATTACACTTTTTAAAATTCAGTAATTAAAAGTGAAAAAAAAATTTAGTTTGTAAATAATTTCATGTAGACTATAACATTTGCAATAACCTTTTATTTCTATATTTAATAATTTTTATGTTTTCTTTGTTTTCCTTTATTTCTCTTATAAAGCTGAATAAATGTTTTTTTTAATGCAAATTCTTACCTTTTAGAGTTTGTACCCTCATCTCTGAAACCTTTGGCGAAGGGGTTGTGGTCAATTTTCAACTTTGTAATCTGTGAGAAAAATGAAGTGAACATCAGTTGCAGTTCTAGTTGAATCTATTTACAAATTAACATTTTAACTACCGTGTTATAATTAAAATATATGAGCTTAGTCTGGGCATAAGCTTCATATATATCATGCTCCGTATAAACTTTTTTTATATTTATTTATACAATATTGATTTATTACTATGAATGTAAAATAGTTTTACCTTTGTGTTCTGGTAAGCAGTGACTGCGGTGAATGAGGTCTCGGGGAAAGTAAAAGTTTGGAAGACGCTCCACCTCACGCTGTACAGATCGTCGGCCTGGACGATGTGAAAACGCGGGTGATAGCGGTGCATGGAGTGAAGGATGATCTGAATCAAAAGTGAATCAAAGTTAAAACCAATCAAAAAAAAAAATAATCACATCTGTACTAAACAGTTATTGGAGTGTGGCACTTACATGTCCATGCTGGTCAAGAGCATTGTTGGTCAGTTTGAGTTTGAGAAAAGATACGGACTGTTTCATCCAGTGACTCCCGGGTGCGGGTGAATCGGGGTGCAGGTACGTCCTGTAGGGCGGCTGGGGCTCGGCTTTGCCAGCGACCTCCCATTTGTCCTTGTTCCACTGCAAAAAAAATTGAATTATATAGTGGCTGTAAGTTTCAAAGCATCACTACATTGACTTTGCTCCTGACATAAGGTGGTGGTAACAGTGGGGGGGGGGGGTGTTTTGGGGTGTGAGACTATGTGTGAACGAGAGTGTGTGTTGGGACGAACCCCCCATTGGGCTCTGTAAAAACAGGAAGAGTTGGGGCTCTTTGAAGTTGAAGAGCGCAATCTGCAGTGAGAACGTTTCAGGGTGACACGCGGCAACGTCCCTCAACGTCTCGGCCATTCACGACTGATCACCGATTCCCATTTCAATAGCACACAAGCAGAGTAGTCTAGACTATACCGGCACCCATACTAGTGAAGTTTAAACTACAGTAAAAAAAAATATTGGCTGGATTATGCATTGCTTTTGTTGTTAGATGAAGTTTATAGCAGGTTCAAACCTTATATCTGAGACCGTCCTCTGGAACCATATCCACCAGCAAGATGTACTTTGCATACGGCACCAATCCAGATAAGCTGATCTTGCAGTGTGGAAACATTCTCCTGCAACAGAAGTCAAGGTTAAGTCAGACTTGTTTATTAAAAGCTCCTCACAGTTTAGTTGGTCGTAACAGAAATGGTGACTTACCTGCCCGGTTTAGTGATGATCATCTCTGTGCCGATCTCATGGAAGGATCTCCAAAGATCCGGATCCTCCAGAGTCATTCGGATGTTGCCTTGATGATAGGAATCACCAGATCCAGCCATTGAAGGTGGAGGAGGAAGGCTGAAATTATGCTTGATGTCTGGGGAAAATAAGAGACAAAATTTGAGATGTTTGCATGCAACAAAAATCTATTGTAGGCTGGTAAACCTGATAATTTAACTCAAACCATTTAAGTCTTAAAACACATACATATAAAGTACTGTGAATATTGGCAATTGGTTTCCTCAAATGGAGTTTTACAGAGTATCTACTGTATAGTAAAGGGTTCAGACAAGCATTCACCTCTGATAGCCTGCATGATTTTAGGCTTCTCGAAAGAAATCCTCCAGGAAAAACCACAGATATGTCAAAAGTAAAGCAAAATCGTGATCTTTTCCCTAAAACAAGTTGTCCATGTGACCTCAAAAAGGTCTAGATAAATCCAGGTGACACACAAGTGCAGAACAGTAAAGTCCAAGGATAAAGGTGTGCGTTCACTGTCGGTTCCTTCTGCTGTGGATGCAAAGGGGGTGTCCCACACTTATAAGTGGGATCCTGGGTGTGGGCGGGGCTTGGACCCCCATTCTCAGCCTTTGAAGTGACACGGTGATGAGTCAATGTCATGATCCTATTGGTTGATCGACAGAATCAAAGAGAGTTAGCAGAGCCTTGATAGAGTCTCAACAGGAAGGGGATAAACAGAGGAAACATGTCCTTATGTAGTGACTCTAAACAAATACGCACAGGCCTAAAGTATACAGAACAGCAAATGAACCCCGAAATTCCCTTCATTAATGCATCTAATGTGACGAAGAGCAAAGACGGGGCTTTCTAACGGACATTCACACAAACGTAGATGGACACGTGTTTGATCATTCACACGGACATATGCACTCATTCTCACTCGCGCTACAGACATCAGACCTCGGCTTTTACGACCATGTCAGACCATGATGCTAAATCATTTAAAAAGCAATTAAGTGTAAAGGTTCTTCTGAACATCATTGTAAAACAAATTCATTTACACGCTGTATTACAAGTATTTGGTGTTTTGAATGTAGAAATCATTGATTGAAATCCTTGTAGAAATAATAAAGGTCACACAAAATCAATATTACTTCTGTGGTTTGTTAAAGCTTTATGGTAGAGTTTATCATTACTTACACCACACTGCATGAACTTAAAACAACTTTGGAAAAGTCACACAACCTACTATTTTATGTTTTGACCCGTGCATGGGTTGAAGTTAAATGAATTTTGTTAAGTTAAAGTAGCATAAAAATATATGTTGATTTTTTTTTTTTTACAGTGCATGTATTTCAAATATTTAATAATTGTATCAGTCTCTACTCTTTATTCTGCATTTTATTTCAAGGCTGCTTTCAACAATGCAAAATTGTGAAAGTGCTATAGAAATTAATTGAGTTGAAATGCTTTAAGTTCAATATTGCTATTGATGAACACAAGATAAACACTGTTAGAAATAAAATATTTTTATGTCCAATATACAGACTGATCTCACGGAAAGTCGTGTTATAGTCACAAAAAATTTGATTTATTTATTCATGTCCATGGCACAAAATTCAGCTTTTTTTCTTTTTCATGGCACTCACACAAATTTCTATAAATAGGTTTTTTTTATGTATTTTCTTATTGTTTTTTTCCTATTTTCTTACCATTGTCACTTGTGGTAAGAATCACTTTCTGTTACATTTTTAGACATCCTAACCCAAACCCCAACTTCAGGTGAGAATAGTTTTAAAAGCTGAAGAAAAAAATGTAGACACCAATACATAAAAGTACATCCAAATCTAAGCCCAAACCCCAAGTGACAATGATTTAAAAATAAAAATGCGAGACCAATACATAAAATGACACGAAAAAGAAATTAGTGCCATGGACATGAAAATCCATTTATAGAAATTCATGCCGAGCGACAAGAGATTCATGCTCAAGGCATAAAAAAAGATACATTTCGTGCCATAGACACAAATAAATTAATAATTTTTTTTGCCTTTATTGCTATTACTAGTATTATTAGGTAGAGATATGTATACATTTGGTGCAAACATGTACCTCTGAGGTACTAATATGAACTCTTTAGGAAAAAAGCTGTACTTTTCAAATGGTTTTTTGACTATTTTTTCCTGAAAGTGTGGTTAAAGGCTTTATTAAATATTTCCTTGTCAAGTACCATTTTCCAAGATTTTAATCTATATTGTTTATAATTTATTTTATTGTGAAACATAATAGTTTTCTTTCAAAAGTGTTTTAAATGATGACCCAATCAGCTGGGTGTTCATATCATATTTCTAAATATTTTACTATCCTTTATCTTCTTCCATAAACACTTTGAATGTTTTTGGTATGCATGTGTATGTTTTCTATATGTTTCTTGAGTTTAGAGATTAAAAATGCTACATTATGGTTTTTTGTATCTGTTAACATGGAAACTTAAGCCCTCTTTGTTTCTTTGAAGCACCACTACAGAGATTTTGTCTAAAGAAGTAAAAACCTTTAATGCCATCATACTATAACACCCTTTTAGTTCTGATCCGCAATCTTCCTATAAAGTTTGCTTTGGTTGGGTAAAATATGGACAAACTGAATTAACCCTGCAGAAAATGTCTATGTTTGACCCAATATTGAGTTTGAACGGTTAAAAACCCAACCGTTGGGTTTTTGTCCATCTTTTACCCACACATGAATAAAACCCCCAGAGTATCCTTATCATACAACAAAACAACGCTTGATCTGCAATCGTAAGGATAAAATGTGAATTAGGGAACATTAGAGGAATGATTTTGGCTGAATAACCCCATTGATTATCAGAAAAGATAGAAAACAGGAGCACATAAACTCATTATAGAGTTACTGTAGAAAGTAAAGCCTGGGGGAAATCTACAGGTGAGGTTTACCTGCTTGTGTGTGTGTGTGAAGGGAGGGGGTTGTGTATTCAGGGTGTCTAGACATGACCGTTCCTTGATGGCTAATCTCATTAGGAAGAAAAGCCCTCAGATGGCAGCAAGCTTTCTATTCATGTAGAGATACATAGAGAAGGACAGTTAGATAAAAAGAGAGAATGGGGCTGCTTTAGTGCTTCACAGCCTGTTAGCACCACACATCAACTGTTTTCATGTCTTTTTGGGGAAGAAATATGAATAGGTTGAGTCAACCTGTGTGAATGATCTTTAGCTTTGTAATGCATCTCTGACTTCAGTTCATAAGCATAGATGACAAATGCTTTTATGTGTATCAGGGGTATAAGAAAAAGAGTTTATGTTTTTCATTTTATGTCAGATTTATATTTTCATTTTTATTTTATTTATTTTATGTATTATAAAGTGATGTGGTCAAACTGGATTTAAACTCCACTGCTTTTCATGTAAAACGCACCACAAGATCCAAAATATGACATAATTTCTGTGTGTATTTTCTTCATGAAATTTAAAGATTTAATGATGTAAAATTAACTGTAAAAATGAATGAAATCTACTTTTTCCTAGGTAACGAACCAACTATACCATTACAGCCAAAATATAAAACAAATGCCAAAAAATATACTTTGGAATATGTTTACATAAATATATTTTTCACCAATTTTGTATATTAAAATAAATATATTTGAAAGCATTTAAAAATATACTTAGCCCTCGTATATTTATTTCCAAGAAAATATATTAACATTGGATTGGAAGAAATGTTTTTTTTATGTTATAGGTTTGATAAGGCAAATTTTTTTATATATTTTCAATGGCAAATATTAATTTTATAAAATGAACTTCACTGGTAATAAAATCTATTTAACATATATTTAAATATATATTTTTAAATATAAATGTTATATTATTTTTTAGGGATTGTAAAATTAGAAATGTGTTTGCTTTTCACCTGAAATACATTTTGAAATACATGTTGATATATGAAGGTAAGACTAAATATATTTTAAAATTCAAAATTAAGCTTTACTTTCTACAAAATGTATTCATCATAAATTTAAAACATGTTTTTGGCCAGAGGAATTTATTTTTGCCATATGGGTACACTGTAAAAATTCCTTCTTGCACTTTCATTTTTTATTTTAATCCATTTCAAGTTACAATTAATTTAAACTTTTTTGTTGCTATAAATTATAAAAATAAATATAACTTAAGCAAGTTTCACATTTATGTTTATAATTTATAGCAACTAGTCAAGAAAGTTGAAATGAATTGTAAATTCAAGTTGATTAAACTTAAAAATGTAAGTATAACAACTGAAAATAAAAAGATTAATTCAATTTACTCAATTTTTTAAGGTAAGTGGTTGCAATCAATTTATTTAAGCTACATTTGAGCAAAAGTTGTTTATTTTATTTTAATTTACAATTTTTTTGTTTTAATGTAGCTTAAGTAAATTGATTGCAACCACTTACCTTAAAAAATTGAGTAAATTGAATGAATCATTGTTTTCAGTATACAGTATAGGTTAAATTGAGACATGAACTATCGACTCCTTTGAACAAAATAATCATTCAATTTGACAGAAAACAAGGACACCAAATTCCCTGAAATTCAGAAAATGAATGTTAATTCTTCAATTATTTTAAATAAAATGATTGTTTTGAAGAATATATATATATATATATATATATATATATATAGTTAATCCAATAGTTTCTTGTGAAATCTGGTAAGAAATGAATCGTCTGTAGACTATAGTGTGCTGTTTTAACCAACAAACCCAGAATCCACAGTTTATTCAATGTCTCCACTCCAGTATAAAGCACTGTTAGCACAACTCTTTATTATGGTAAACAGTAACTGCAGCAAAACAGACTGTTAATCACACCCATTTCCTAGATTGGTAAGGACCCTTCAAGCACTGGAACATTTGAGAACAAAATAACCCACAGATTAAAGACCTTCAAATGACCGTTCACTTGTGCCAGTAATGCTGCAATGTTAATACATACTGATGATATGTAAATGCCATAGCAGATGAACATGAAATGGACCATCACATGCTTTACCTGTGTGATAAGAGATCATTTAGAAAATACCCAGTTAGAAAATGAGATATTGTTTTATGTTTTTATTAAATGATTACAAACTCACCAAGCAAAAAGTACCATAGTAATACCTTTAAACTAGCATGCTGTTCTGGAAATTTTCATGGTCTTTTAAAGTCACTTTGGATAAAAGTAGATAATCAGTCATTTTTTAAGCACAATGAATAATATTCTTATCTGATATCACTGCTCTCCACATCAGAGTCCTTTATCAAGTGCTGAGTTATTTTGTAGCAGATACAACAAGAATTTAAGGAATAATAATCATCATCCATTTTCATCTCTTTATTGATTTGTTATTAATGAAGAATAAAGGGGTTGTAACAAATTATAGGCTTCGACACTTTTACACAAGCACTGTCCTGTTACGATTTTAAGTCCCTTCTACTGATCAATGCCAAAGGGAAACCCATTATTTTTGTGGATGCAATAAAGACTCAAATGCTTGCTCTTCAGTAGCAGTTAAATTGGAGTTGCCTTTTTTACAAGTTAAAAGCCCACATCGACTGTGAATATATTGATTATGAATATAAGGTAGCCTAAAAGAGTCTCGTACTTAAAATTTCTCCATACAAAGTCTCAAACGTCCTCACACCTCATGGTCGCTCCTGAGATTAACATTGAGAGACCTAAAGCTGGAGAAAATAGCAGAAGACATTAGTCAAACACACGTTTAGCTATCTTTCCATCATGAAGGTGTGATGTACAGGTTTCAATTCCTTCACCTGAAACTAACCAGTATTAGTCACACATAACGCGTGACACTCCTCACTCCTCCTCAGAGGACACACACACAGTTAACCTAAAACATTTGATGTTTTGCCCAAGCTGACATTTTCTCCAAGTGAATCCTTACAGAATTGTCAAAATTTTCAGATTTGCCAGAATAATAAAAATATAATTTATAAATAATTACATTTGTACATTTGCAATTTATATATGTTTTTTTAAGTTATGAAGGTTTAAATCAGAAAAACAACTGAAAAAACGAGTTATCACATTTTGCAACAAAACTCTTCATATACATACATATATGCAGTGGACACACATATATGATTAATCGCAATTATTCATATGCAGCCCTAGAATATACCTAGGCTATACCCTAAATACACTATGGGGCAGTTTCCAGCCCATACGGCAAAAAATATTTTAAAATATATTTCAAAATATACAAAAAATGGGCAAAAATATATTTGCTTCAATATATTTTGGAATATGAGTGTACAGAAATATATTTTTCACTGATATATTTTTTGGAAAAAATATTTTTAAAGTAATACATTTTAAAGAATTAAAAAATATATTTAGCCCTCCAAATATTTCAATTCAAGGAAATATATTCACATTGCATTGGAATTTGTTTTACATTTGTCTTTGTTTATGTTACGAACCTGTAAATATAACAGGTTTTATAAAGGTTCAAATTAAATATATAACTTTAAATAAATATACTTTATTCAATTATCTTGTATTTAGCATAAAATTAAAATAAATTTAGACAAAAAAAAATTGTCATGTGGAATGTAAAATTAGAAATGTATTTGCTTGCGCTTGAAATACATTTTGAAATATATGTTGAAATATGAAGGTTAAAACTAAATATATTTCCAAATTCAAAAATATATTCAGTTGAGCATTACTTTCTACAAAATGTATTTAGCATATACTTAAAATATATTTTTGGCCAGAGATTTTTTTTTGCCATATGGGAAGGATTTAGATTAAGCCAGGACTTGGCCTTAGTTATTTTAGGACATTTAGGTAGTTTTTACAAACAAACCTTACAAAAAAACAATACTGGTGTGCATCTTAAGACAAAACAATGGCACTGATATACAGTACAGGCCAAAAGTTTGGACACACTTGACTAAAATGTTAACTATGATTTTAAAATCTTTTAATCTGAAGGTGTATGGTTAAATTACGTTTTTAGAAAAAACTATACCTGTGCCAAACAAATTAATTTCTGTTATTAGAAAACTAAAATTTTATTTTAAAATATTCTTTTTGAAATAGATGACTGAATATTAAAGAAAAATCTGTCAATAAGAGCCCAGATTAAATGTGAAGTTCAATATTTTTTTAAATTCAGTCTAACGTAAAACTTTTTGATAAAATGACACAAGTATGGTTTTGCAATTTCTATGCAAAGGGTGACTGCACTTTAGATGATAAAATATAACAGACTTTTAATTTATTTTAAATGCTTTCAGTTACCAACATAATTCCCACATTTGCATTTGTGTTATGCCATAGTTTGGAGTTTATTATTATTATGTTATGTGGAAAAATCTATAAATAAAGAATGAGTGGGTGTGTCCAAACTTTTGGCCTGTACTGTATGTTAAGACATCAATTTTAGTCTGGGACTATAAGTCCTGTCCGGGAAACTTCCCCTATAAGTTTGCATAATGGCATTTCCAAATGCATATTTGTGACCATGTGAAATTCAGACTCATAATCTGACGGAAAGAAATATGGCCTTATGAAGACTAAAGGTCAGACAGGTAGCAATGTAAATTCAAAGATCCAGTAAATGAAATGAGTTTAACACAAGCTACAGTGTGTGAAGATGTTTGCCTATGCTGTCATTTGAAACAAGTCAGTCGTTGAATCGGACACCAGCCTCTATTTTAAGGCCAGCCATGTGAGACGTGGGATCACTATCTTATTAACACCAGAGAGGTGCTTATACGCCTAAAACACAGACACATTAGATGAGTTTAATTGTGATAAGAACTGTGGCCTGTTTCTACAGGCTCATAAACCTCTCTTCTTCGGTGACATTAAATATCCATCATTAGATCTGACTCACGCCACGAGCACTCATCTCAAAAGGTCAAACCCCACTTCATTGACTTTTTCTTAACCCTCTGAATCTGTGAAAGGCATCATAAAATAATCCATATCCCCTTTGATCAGGTTAAAACATCATTAATGTGTAACTGAAAACACGTGGCCGCTCCTTAGAGGAAGCGTATGGTTAGGCCAAGTGTCGTATCTAAACATTACAGGAGGTTTCCTACTGTAGACCCCACAGGGATCAAGGGGGTCCCGCTGAGACACGATTCACTCACGCTGGGCTTCATGTGTTTGCACTGGGACTCCGAAGAGCAGCTGATCTGAAACCAGTTTGGCTTTGGGACCCCGAGTGATGGTTCGTGTGAGACCATGGAGGAGGAAGCGGCAATGTCATGGCCAAGAGCACCACATTTGGGAGGCAAAAAGAAAATGACATCCTGTGTGTCCCGCTTCCTAAGATATTTCTCTCTCAGGGGTTCAAAAAGCGCAGGACGTTTAATACAGGAAATGCTTTGTTTTGGCCATGCAGGCGCCCATTCAGATGTTTAGCATCTATTCGTCTTCGGCAGACCGACTCGACTCTCATCTCTGGATCCATTAGTTATCGCAGACGCAGCAGTCGGGAGGTGTTGGCCACCTCTGCCATTTGCTGTGCCTTGTGTGGACGCATCCTCACTCAATAGCTTAACAGCTGCCAATACACAGGGGCTCGGGGCTGGGATCAGACGGCTGTGGGGTCTATAAAGTGCCCCCCCACCATGGGCCGACGAGAAATCTCACACCTTTCCCTGGCATTAGCCATGCAATTTTCCCTTTTGATGCTCTAACTGGCCACTTTAAGTGCTCAGGTACAGGCCATCAGGGGGACATTGAGGAAGACCGCGTATAAACTGGGTGCCTGTTAAACTGGGGACTCTTTTGGATGCATTATGTGTGCAATAATGTGAGACAGCAGTCAGCGTGCACTTTAAATCTTTATAAATGCCTTTTAAAAGAGTATACTGTCGGAAAGAAAGATACAAAAGCTTGGGGGCGGTACCCTTTCAAAAGAATAAACCTTTGTACTTGAAGGGAGCATATTAGTACCTGAAAGGTACCAATTATAAACATATCTGTACCTAAATGGTACATATTAGGACCAGGGTACCGTCCCAGTGACAGTGTAGTAGTAGGTGCAATGCAGAAACAAATTTTAGTTTTGTCCTTTTTTATTACATTTTTAGCTTTTTAAGTTGCAAATGTGTTATAGTTTAGTTTGAAAATAGTTTTTGTTTGAGTTGCTTCATATAACTGTGCATGTGGCAAATAAAAATATTAAATCTTGAAAAAAAAATTCAATAAATTAAATAAATATAAATGCACAACAATACATTTGCATGAATAAATCTTAAGTTGATTGTGATAATCGGTTGAGATTTATTTTAACTGTAATTTTTAGTTCATAAAATATTTTAGGTCTGAATGTACTAAAAACATTTAAATCCACTATTGACATCCCTGTGTATTTTTTGAGGATTTTATATATTTTCCATGGCATATCAATATTGTGATATTCTTTCATTCTCAAAAAGAAATTATTAATTTTAATGATGTTTCCAGGCTTGGCAGGTGAAAAAAGTGCACTAAATTATACTTAAGGTACACTTAGTAAATGTACTATTTTTAAGTAGGGCTGTCAAAAGATTAATCGCATACAAAATAAAAGTTTGTTTTTCATAATATATGTGTGTATAATTATTTTGTATATATTAATACACACACATGCATGTATTTAAGAAACATTTTTTTTTAGATATATTTTATTTTATATATAAATTAAAAAATATATACATAAATAACACGTTTTTAACATTTCTAAAATGTATGTGTGTGTTTATATATACATAATAATTAGACACAATACACACGCAAAAATATTATGCAAACATAAACTTTTATTTTGTATGCGATTAATCACGATAAATCTTTTGACAGTCCTAGTAAAAAGTGAAAAGTGGTATCATTCAATACGTTTTTTTAATTTAAATGATTTAGGTGTTCCCAATTGAAGTAATTTTTTTAAGTTGAGCCAACGTTTTACAGTAAAGGTAAATCTATAGTTATTAAATCAGCATATTTGTAGTATATAACTTTTCTACTTTTATTGAGCACAAAAAATAATGTTAATGTACTTGCTGGTATGTAAGTATAGTTTTAGTACATTCAAGTATATTATATTTTTACCTGTGCATTTCCATGATTGATTCACTAAAGCAATCTTAGCGGTTGGAATGATGACACCACATGCGTTCCCTGCACACAATATAACTACCAGAACAACATACTGATTTGGATCAAAGTCCAAATGTCTGTTATACCTCATAAGCATTGGGCTGGGTGGAGACAACAAATACACAGGAGGCAAACAATCACCTCCTGCCCCCCACATCCCTTAAAAGAAAGATCTGAAACACATTTGGTCCTATATGTAAGAAAACAAACCCTCAGTGTAGTGTGCCTGACAAAGAGAGTAAATGACATATTGGCAGCACTTCATAAGAAACCTCTGGGAGCTGCTAATGGGTCTTAATGGTCTTCCTCAAGGCTGAGGGCTTCACACCAATCCAGACCCTCCCTTTAACATGGCCTGGCTAAAGAGACGGGGTGGTCTTCTACCCAACAGGGTTTCAGGAAGACACGAGCTGTGCGAGAGGATGTGATGTCATTGCGTCTATTTTTGTTGTGTTTAGAGTTGTGTTTGGTTTCTTTCAATGTAATACTGCTGTTTTCATTTAAAATGTAGAGATTTCCAAATGGAAACGAAGATGATCTGTAAAATATTATGAGAATTTTAACAAAAAACTAATGCTAAATGCTAAAAATAAATAAATTATTTGAAATACTTGACCTGGGACCAAAAACCAGTCATAAGTGGCACGGGTATATTTGTAGCAATAGCTAGAAATACATTGTATGGGTCAAAATGATAAATTTTCTTAGGCCAAAAATCCTTTGGAGAGTGGTCTCCAACAGGTTGCCCACCAAAGCACATTCTTAATAGCCTCAATTTTAATATTTATTACATATTTTTATATTAGCCTAGTTTCTTTTATGTATGTTAAAAAATAAGTAAAATAAAAAGGTTTTGAGTAGACTATATGAAAAAAAGTAGCCCTCTGGATTGTTTTATTCATTGTGGTAGCCCTTGCTCACAAAAAGGTTGGAGACCCCTGCATTAGGATATTAAAGACCATGTTTTATGAAAATATTTTGTTACATTTCCTACTATAAATATATCAAAACTTTATTTATCATTAGTAATATGTGCTGCTAATTCATTTGGACATCTTATAAGGCGACTTTCTTAATATTTTGATTTTTTGCATCCTCAGATTTTTATACAATACTTGTATCTCAGCCTAATATTGTCAGCTTTCAGGTGATGTATAAATCTCAATAAAAAAATTATGACTTGGGTCCAGTGTCACATATACAGTAAAAAACTGTAATAGATTTAGCAAACGGTTACAGTACGGTAATATAATTTTTTTTCAAGTAAAAGAAGTGAATTACCCTTTATTTTATGGTGACAATCTCTATAATATTTAACGGGACTATAAGTGTATTTTTACAATAAAATGTTGTTAAAATTATAGTTATTGTAAGTTAAAAATACAAGTCTTTAAATACAAGCATTTTTGTTTTATCATTGTTTGCACACTTTTTGATGACCTCAATTTTATATATATATATTTGCTTAATCTTCATTGCTGGACTTTTAAAGAAATTCACAAAGCAATTTTTAGCTTAAACCCCCCCCCCCCATTAAAGAGTTATTTTGTCAATTAAGAGAAAACATTTGCATAAAAACGTGTTTCTGAAGAATTTTTGTGTTAATCTGCAATACCGCAATTATCCACAAGATGCTGCACTTACCCAATTTATGAAAAGGCTGACACCAAAACAATTTACTAATTTTAGACTCAGTTTTGATAATCGTTCTGGATCTGATCTCTAACAAAAAAAATTCTTCACAAAAATGCAATTATTTCAACTTTTTGCTTAAATATATATATATATATATATATATATATATATATATATATATATATATATATATATATATATATATATATATATATATATATATATATATATATATATATATTTAAAGAACAATACCCATATTTAAGAGTTTAAAAGCAGAGAAAAAAATAAAGATAGGATGCAATGTTTTTTTCCCATTTTGTTTGTTTGAAAGCAGAAGGTCTGTTCTTTTATTTGATATATTTGTATGTTTATATACACAGAAAAAAAAGATTCATTCAATTTACTAAATTTTTTTTAAGATAAGTGGTTGCAATCATTTATTTAAGCTACATTTAAATAGAAAATTAGTAAAATAAAAAAAACTTTTGTTAAAATGTAGCTTAACTCTTTCACCGCCAGCGTTTTTAAAAAAAGTTGCCAGCCAGCGCCAGCGTTTTTCATGATTTTCACCAAAGTTTAATGCCTTCCAGAAAATGTTCTTCTTTAAATATATAAACATACAATATACCAAATGAAAGAACAGACCCTCTGCTTTCAAACAAAAAAAACCCGTTTCATCCTACCTTTAGTGGTTCTTTTGCAATCAGCTTTTGAATATGGGTAGGTTTTTGCAAAAACACCATATTTTGAGCAAAAAGCAGAAATAATTCCATTTTTATGACGGACTTTTCATAGAGATCCCATTCAGAGCGATCTTTTAAACAGACACGGACATGCAGCCGCTTGCCATAGGGCAATACTTCCGGTTTTAAAAAGTTGCGGAAGGGCGCCACCTGGTGGATAATAGCGGTATTGCGGAAAGACGGAATATCTCGTCATTGGCGGGGAAGCGTTTTCTCTTAATTGACGAGAAATCTCGTCAATGGCGGGGAAAGAGTTAAATACATTTATTGCAACTACTTACCTTAAACAATTAGTAAATTGAATGAATCATATTTTTGCAGTGTATTTCTACAAGAAAAGGCATTTTTATGAAACTTTTATATAAATCACAAAAAATTGCTGGCGGGCAACTTTAAAAAAAAAAAGGCTTGCGGAGAATGAGTTAATAAATGAATGAGATGAGCTTTAAAAGATTTCCTTGACCTGGAAATCATAAAAAAATTAAAACCACAAAATTCCCTGATATGTCCAGCTTATAACCTTTTTTTTAAAATGTTATATGTATTATATTTTATATCACAACATTATAAGCATCTATAAAAATACACGGAGATCAGGTAAAAAGTTGAAGTGTATTTTTGGTTTTGTGATATCAATGCAGCAAGTCAGAAATTCGGAAATCTCATCCTTCTCAGAAAAAAAGCCTGAGCGCAGTAACAACTCCAAAGAGCTTGGAGCGAAATATCCACTTCTGCTATGTTACATTCATAACAAGCATAGAGACAGCATACAAAACAGCAAGAAACAAAACAATATTTTACAAAGAGGAAAAATAGAAACATCTCTTTCTCTTTACAGGTAGTTTGGTCAGCCACGCTCATTGCATCTAAACACTTCTTATCTTGAAAAATTCTGCACTCAAAAAAATACTGGTGGCTATTTATCCATCCATCTAAAGTAGAAAACATTCGGTAAAAACATTCTTCCGTCTAAATTTTCTTTATGTTAGAAATGATTAACCTTCTCCGAAAAAACTCATCTGTCAGAGAAACGCTACCAGGACCTTCAGCGAATGACATCTGAATTTGATTTAATGCTCTCAATATAAATCAGTGCTTATTGTTTTAAACTAAATCAAGATAACATACGATCTGGGCACTTTTTAATGGTCAACTGTTCGTAGATAAAATAAGAAACTAGGACATATTTCAGCACCATGTGTGGGTCCTTTCAACTTTCCATAAAAAAAAACTGGGTTTATTTTTAACCAAGCATTGTGCCACAAAAGGACAAACCCAGAAAATGCTCATATTTGCCCCAACAAAAGGTTAAAACAACCAAATATTTTGGCTTGAATCAACCTAGCATAGGTTAAATGAGTGCACATTCCAACAGAGTCTAAACCGATTCAAAAAAAAAAATTGCAATGGTTCTTTGTGGGATCACATTCATATTTGAAGTGTGAAATGAATAAGTTACACATTTTCAGTGCTGGTTGCACGGCTAACATGCGTTCCCCTCCTCAAATTGAAACGTAATGAATATTTACACTCTTAAAAAATGCTGGCCTATTTTAAACCCAGCACTGGGTCAAAAAGAGACAAATTCAGCCAACTGCGCTGTAATTCAACCTATGCTAGGTTGTTTCAACCCAAAATGCTGTGCTGTTTTAACCCAAACCCGATCGCAAGGCTCGTCCCTTTTTGATCCAACGCTTTTGATCCAAGTATTTTTTAGAGTGTAGGACAAATATGTAAGACATTAACAGGAATACAAATACAACAAGACTACAAGTTTGCACTGGAAAGCTTAGTGGCTTCACTAAGAACCCCAAAATCAGGTCTTTGATATTTGTTTTAACAACCAACAGCAATCAATAATAATAATAATAATAACAATCAAAAAATAAATGGAAATCTTCAAAAATATGTTGAGAAGGATCTTCGTATCTGGTAGAGAATGGTCAGTAACACAAATGCCCCAGACGTGCTATACATGGAGGCAGCACAGCTCTGAAAACGTCACACGTTTACACATCTGCAGAAAAATAGACTTACGTGTCCACGTGGTTGTAAAAAAAAACATTTGCATGCTGACATCCCAAAAAAAGTTTTATGGTTAGATTGCAATGGCACTAAAACGAATGATATGAATCCTGTTTATTTTACACAACGGCGCTGACCGAAATGTCAAGCGAAATAGATTTCCTATTAAATCTGTAAACAACTTTGTAATGTTTTGCAAAAATTGAATGCCCCGAAAACTCTTAGCGAGTAAATTGCATTAAACATCATTTATGCTTCAGTACAAGATTTTCAAACGACTGTAATAGATGTGGCGCTAAGAAACCCACTTGTTGTCGGGGTTTACCTCGAGTGTCACTGCAGTAAAAATGGCACTTTTTACAGGATCGTACACAACGGAACAACACAAACTCAATCCATGCTTTTAGCAGCAGAGGAGCAAAACACAAAAGACACAAGTGCCGGGGTAGGAAAAAGCCCTTTTGCTGAAAACGTGCATTCAGCAGCGAAAACGGCATTGGATAGCTGCGGCTACACGAAGAAGAAAGGTGAGCTCCGCAGCGGATTAGAGTTCAAATGTCCATGTAGTCGTCTTCCTCATCCGATTCACTTTCCAGAGAAGATTCCTGACTGGAAGTTTCTTGCACTTCCAAAGCAGGTTGAGCGAGAGTGTCTTTCTTCACATTAGCTGCCGACTGAGAGGACAAAATCACATTCTGAAGAGAGAAACAGGAAGGAAATGAGTCAAGCGGTATAGAGAAAGATGACGGAGCTAAAAGGATTTGGGCAGCCGTGCCACACCAATTACAAACCTTCAGTTTCTGTTTGGTCTCCTCAGAAATGCTACCTTTCGGGGAGAGTAGGGTGGGCGTGGGGGGCGTGACCGTTATCTCTGGAGGGAATTTAGTGACGGTTGAGGGGATGACCAGCTTGGGCATGTTGGGTGGAATTCTGGAGCGGATACGACTGGCATCACCCTGCTTGGACTGATCTGAACTTTCTGTAAAAATCAAAGCAGTGAGTTATTTTAGACATATAAATATCTGATTATTTAAGTAGCATTTAACAGCCCCAGCGTGCACATACGACATCTTTTAGGTATACGTAAACAGTAGGGCTGTGACGATAAACTGCCTTCCACATATCTGTCGAAATTCAGAATCGCAAGGCTCCAATTCTGTGTTTCATGCACAGCTTTGTGAATGTACTTCCACTAGGAACTCCTTATCAATCTAAAACCACGATGCGTTTGAGTCGTTTATAATGTGCGTTTAAAAAGAAAACACAATCATTCAAAATATTCTTTATTATTATGAAAACACCTGAAATTATTTAAAGAACAGCGATATTAATATGCCTGAAATAGCGTTTTGTAATGGTACTTCTTTTGCGGCACAAATGGAGTTTCTGCACGAGAGCGCCCTCTGGCTTTTGGATGTGGCGGTATTTCACCGTAATTCATTAGATTTCATTCATTGAAAAAACGCGCGATTAATCGCCACAGCCTTAGTAAAAAGTATATACGCTACCAGTCAAAAGTCTGGAGACACTGTAATGAAAAAAGTGACCCGTGTTGTCTAAATGAGTTGATATGCACATGGTCTAATTTTGAGATTAAGGCAAATATAAGTATAAATGTAGACTTTGGTCAAAATATAAGTACATTAAGCATCTAAAGTAATAGTTATTTGTTTTCTGAGAGGTGTACCGTCTACAAAGATGTCCATCCATTAAAACATGTAGGATTTAGAAAATGAAGTGCAGGATTTGCTTGATGTTAAAAGAGTTAGTAAGAGAGATATAGTTCAGGACCTGATTGATGCCTAAAGAGTTATTAAGAGCGTCAAGACTCGAAAATGATCTTTCTCGCACTGACTGACAGATCCAATGTGTGGACAGACGCGTGACCCTGTTTTGACAAGAATTCAAGCAGATATAATTTATATAAGTGAATATTTGATCCTTGCATTACAGTCGATCTTAAAGCTGTCTATCACAATGTCAATTAAAAAATAAATGAAAGAAAAAAGTTATATATTATAATAAAATACTTATATTTTTCCTATATATGTTGGTTTTGACTTTGTGTTTTGTTCTAATGGTGATTTTAAGGTATGGATGCGGTGATTTTGCTTCTGAACCCTCAATTTTCTCAAAATTGACTTTGCTCAGCCTGTCAACTTTAAACAGGTGTAGCTCTGTCATTTTTCATACACCAAACTTTACACCAAGTTTTTTTTTTAAATAGAGAACGTCAAAAAACTTATTTTTGAAAATCGGCTTATTCCGACTCAATTTGCCAGCACAGGTCACAAATGTTAAAAGCTGCAATCTGTAACTCGTTTTGATAAAAGATGAAGAAAAAAACAGTCATCAGTCATTGACCAAAGAAATTTTTTTTTTACCTCCTAACTATTTCACAACAGTAAGCTTCCAATGATTTATTTATATTGAGCTGTTGGGTGAGAATTTGTGGCTAATGTCAACTTGACTTGCGCTGTAAAAAATGATATCAAATCAACATATGTTTTTATGTTACTTATCAAATAAGTGAAACGATTTAAGTTAAGTTATATCAACTTATCACAATACAAAACTTAAAATGGTAAGTTGAACTGACTTGGAAATGGGTGATTCATGCGAAATTAAACTTATAAGGTGTCATGAAACATTTTGATTTAAAAAGTAAATGCTATCAAAATAGGAAGCATACAGTTACAAAAATCTCTTCATGTACTATTTTGCACATGATTTCAAATGACATCATACAAACCAATTTAGTTGTTTTTTCCACATTTAAGGGGAACATTTTCATTACCGCAACGTGTCCATTACTGGATTTGGGTTCTTTGACATGGAAATATTTATAATTAAAAAATCTAAAAAATAAAAAGCTTCAGTGCATGTTATACTATAAACATTTACAGTAAAGAAACATGTTGTATTTGATGATCATTGGTAAATGGAGAGACAATGAAAAGGAATATAAATGTGTCCAAGACCAATTTTCTCATCCTCCGCAACAATTTTCAATCATTGTTTAAGCCCCCAAGGAACTAAAATTTTTCAAATAAAAATAGTTGGAAGGGACATAATTGACTGTGACACTCAAGATGGCTACCAGGTAAGCAGATCTTATTTTTTCTCTCCAGATAAAAGATAAAATTTAGTTTGTCATAGTACCTAGACAACTTTTTATTTCTCATTACCGAAACATGAGTTTGTAAATGCATATATTTAATGTAATATCATGTTGTGGTAATGATAATTTTTTATTATGATAATCTAAAAAATGTAAATAATTCTACAGGAAATATTTTTTAAATCCTCTAAAAATAATGATTATAGTAAGTTCAGACCTTAATCCTATATGTGCAAATAGTCTTCAAGGGCTTTTTAAAAATTCTGATGCTGAACACCTTCTAAATCTGGATTTTGTGTCATCACCCAAATAAGGATGCTCATAATGAGCAGTTAACCGAAGATAAAAATTTATGATGGATTAATATTATCAGGTAAAAGAAAAAAATATTTGTTAATGCAAAGTGCACATCGACACGTGCCTATAGACATTTCGGCACTTTTCTATCCTTAATTTGTGAATGGCCTGTACTGTAAATGACGCAAATTATTGTTGCCCTGACGGTCTTGTTAATTAATAATTTGTATGAACTTCTTTGGTACTGCATATGTGTCTGTGCTTCAGTATGGTTTAGAAGCTGCACGGAGACACACGTGTGTGCGCAAGATGACGTGATCCGTCTCTGTCTCGGGAGCGTCCAGACAGACCTTCACCGATCCCGTGTGACCATAAACATTTTTGCACAAACAGAGAAAGCCAACGCAAAAGCAAATCTTTGAAATGTGTCCACTGTGGTAGATAAAAAAGAAACAATCCGCCCTCTTCGGATATTAATCCTCTGGACTGATCGCGTGCTCTGATAATGGAAAATGTGATAATGTATGAATCCTGGTTCTGTTGTTGATCTGTTGCTGCTGTTTGCACGCTCAAATGAAATAAAATGTTTGTATCGTTTTTACAGAGTCACAGACAACAGTCAAGTGAATTTTTACTCAATGAATATGTAATATTAAAATCTTATCAGTTAACGGTTAATGTTCGGATAACAAGCTGTGGTTGTCGATCGAGAAAATGAACTGAAATGAACATCCCTACTTGCAAAACCAAGTTGTTTTAACTTCATGCTGTATTTTTTTCCAACTTAAGATAATAACTCAGCAAGCAGCTTGCATGTTACTGTTTTAAACAGAGATGGCTACGGAGAGGCAAAAGTCGTGGATTTCAGCTTTATACTATTTTAGAGATGCTTGAGAGATCTTTAAAAATGAAAATAAAAGATATTGAACTCTTTTTACCTGTGCTGTTTTGGGTTGAGCAGGACGGAGGCTCAAGAACGGCCCACTCCTGCGTACTGTGAATCTGAGAGACAGCTGCCATCTTCATCTGCTGACACAGGTGAGACTCCTGCTGGCGGTACAGCAGACCCTCTGTAACCGGCTCTTCTCTCTCTTCTACAAACCAAACACAACAGACTTCATTTATAACCTTAAAGGTTGGCAGATATACACCGTACATCCATGGCCAGCTGTGCATAAAGATTTTAATGCACGATGTGGAGCTGAAGAATCTGTTTTCACACAGACAGTATGGTGTGAATGTAACATTAATATAATAATATTCTTAAAAAGAGAAATGCTATAACTGTACAAAACAACTTGTTCTTTTCAAATTTAGACCTGTTTGATGATAACATACAACAAATGCCTGGCATTATTACAAGAAGAGCCTAGGAAACTCACACCAAAAGCCTTGTAACCACCCACAAACACCAGCATTGTACTTGTTACAGCCACTGTCATATTACATAATGTAAAGAACATTCAGTGAAAATCTAACCTTCTTATCTTTAATATTAACTGAGTTAAATCATGTCAAAGATTGAAATCAACGTTATCACAAATCAGTTGCTAAGGAAGGACATTAATGAGGTTGTGAAAAGAATAAAAGCATTATTAGATCTACAGTAAATAAGTTATGCTGACTGTATCTATCCCATCAGTCATTATAAATAACAACCTAATATATATATATATATATAATCGAATTTATATTCAAATCGAAAATGTAATCGAATCGAGGATTTGGAGATTTGTGACACCCCAAATGTTTTTTGCTGAAAAATGAAGGAATGAAGCCATACCATCACTTTATATGAATAAATTCATGAATGCAATGCACAGTCAGGTCTCATTCAATCATAAACCTGAACATTAAGGCATGACGCAGTCGGTCACGACAGCCAATAGCAATTCACAGTCTTGGCTAACGTAATGATGCAATCAGTCACGAGATACTCGAGAACAAATTTTATTTCATAATAAAAGATGACGTATTTTATGAACTCTTCTTCTTTAGTAAGAAAACCGAATCAAAAATTTACAGCGGATTGTAATCACTTTTGTTTCACTTCGGTATATTTAGAATATTTTAAGTACTTAAAAAAAAAGTTCTGACTGTTTTATATGCCGTTTATTTATATCACATATAATCTTTATTTATTTATTTCCTTACGCCAGAAAAAAACCCTGACATAACCAGTTAATTCATACACAGGTTGGGGAAGGGGCAATTTGGTATCTTCTATATTATATAATAAATAAATGGTTATGTTATTTGCCCTTAATGCCTTTCTAGTGTAATGCATGGGTCTTCAACAGGGGATCCGTGGTGGTATAACGGGGGTCCTCCAAATATTGCTTGAATTCAAAATATATATTTTTTTTTTTCGGGGTGGGGGGATTTATTAGGCATCAAACAAAAATGCATTAACAGGCTAATAATTAAAATAAAAACTTGATCAAAATGAAGAGCAGTTCTTAGTTTAAAATCTATTCAGTAAAATGTAAATGTTATGTTAACAGCATGTGATTGTATATACCAAAACATGATCATTTTAATATCTTGGTAATGTAACCATAACACAGTAAGTAATCCATTCCTAATTTAATACATGTACTGGGGGTCCCTGCTCCTCCTCTCTATCCATTAAGGGGTCCTTGGCCTGAAAAAGGTTGAAGACCTTTGGTGTAATGCGTCATAAAATACAATTAATCCTGGCTGTTAAATTGAAATGAATATCCCAGCAAAACAATAATTTCATAAACTAATATATCAGGTATATTACGTGGCGCTAATTCAGTAAACGCATCTGTTGGTTATATTTGGGGAATGGAAAAACAACCAAAACAATCGTATGGGTTGGTAATTTAAATCAGTGATCCCTTAATTCAACTTTTTAGCACTGTGTTAGCAGGGCAAGGGTTATAGGTTCGATCCCAGGGAACACCCATAGTGATGAAAATGTAGGTCTTAAATAATTAAAGCATCTGCCAAATGTGAAAATGTAATCAAATTAAAAGCAATCTAGGTGTGAGCACCTGAGTGTTTTTTGTTCAGCACTGCATGTTTACTGCTAATGTCATTGAACATAACCACCCGTGTAGGCGAAATGAATTTCCTACAAGCTATAATACAGGAAAACCTGTGATTGAATTTTAGTCAGAGGGCTGACCACACAAATCTGATTACGGCCTTTCAATTGGCCTCTTAAGGACAGATGCACAAACACAAACACACACACCTTCTTTTGCTTAACACAATCATCTACACTGTATCTCTTCATCCTTGTTTCCTTAGCAACTGAGCATGGAGCACAGCACACATGAGTTTAAATGAGAACATGCCAAACGCATGGAAGAAACGGCAATTTATGGGTTCATATAGAGAGACATGCGGGAAGTGAGACTGAGAGACAGCTGGAGCTATAAATATTAAAACTTTGACTGAAGTTACAGCTGTATGTTTATCATCAACAGGAAGTGGTTACATGAAGTGTCAAGCTGAACACACGCGCCCTCTGCTGGCAGCACACTGGAAGTTCTTAAAGGGATAGTTCAACCAAAAATGAAAAATCTTGTTGTTAAAAACCTGTATTCAATTCTTAAAGGGGGATATTCTGAGGAATATTTGTAACCAACCCCCTTTTAAGCACCATTGACTACTAGTATTTTTCCTTCTATGGAAGTCAATGGTGCTTTTGTTTTGTGCTTTCCAAATATTTGTTGTGTTCAGCAAAACAACTGAATTTATAGAGTGTCGGAGAGATAGCGTATTTTTGTAGACTAACCCCCGGAAGTTAGCGGGGCACTGGTTCTCTCCATAAAAAGCTCATTCATTTTTTCCATTGACTTTTGGATTATTGCTTAACATAAGCTCTGTGTTTTACAAAAGTTTATGAGATTTACATGTTCTAATCTTTAAAGATAAACACAACTTTTATGAAGTTTGAAGTCAAAATTCGGCTTTTATATTTCTAACACATTTACACTTCAAAATTCATAAAAGTTGTGTTCATCTGTGAATATTAACTTGTTGGACAAAATGTGTGTCTTTAACTTTTGTTAAACAGAGAGCTTATTTTATTCGATAATCCAAAAGGAAAAATGAACAGACTTTTTAGTCTCTTTAACTTGTACTTTAAAGTGTAATTTATAGTTGTACATAGGTTCTATGTTGTAGGCTGTGTGTAGCCTGACGTGCAACTTGCCAAAAATTTAACAACACAATCAATTTAATGCGGACCGCAAATGCTGTGATTGGTCCACTAGAACCATCCCTTAGGTCCAAAAAAGAATTTAAGTAAAAACTAAGCTTGCCTCAAAGACAGATAAAAGGTATCTGTAGCGGTATTATTCATTTAAAGTGAGGAAATGCAAAGGAAGCCTAATTTCAATCAAGATGAGTGTGGGTGCAATACCTGCTGTGTGGGGCAAGAACGCCATGCTTGCTATCGGCTGGCTGGGTGTCTTCCGCTGCTGTGATTGGTCGGGTTGGCTGGTGGGCGGGCAGTGGACTTGTGTCGGAGTGCTGTGGGTCTGTGTCTGTGTGAGAAGTGGCCGAGGGGTCTTGCTCAGCTTGGCCTCCCCGTCCTGGTTTGATACGGAGTACGTGTGAAGGCACGGTGTTGAGAACGATGCCGGGAAGAAGATATCTCGCTGGTCTTTACTAAACTTTGGCGTGGTGGGTGCATCACTAGAACTCTGAAAGAGAAAAAACAGTGTCATTGGTAGATCTCTTCTGTTTTTAAAATGATAAGATGGCATGACTTGAAAGAGTGAGGGCTCAAAGACGGAAGAAAGGAAAGAAAAAAGCTCAATGTACACTGTCAGAAAAAATTGTATAAAAGCTGTCACTGGGACGGTACCCCCTTAAAAAGATCCTTATATGTAGGGGAGTGCGGGGCACAACCTAACGCTTTTTGGTTTTGGCTCAATCATTCAAAAAATATTTGAGTTTGATTCATTATATTTTTACACAAGCAACACACACATCTCTGCTACAAATAAACATTTGAAATTTGTTTCTAGTACTTAACATTCTTGGATAATTACACCAAACGTGACAGAAGTGCAAACGTTACAACTTACCCCATAGGTGGGGTTAATTGTAACAGGCAGGGGGTTAGTTGTAACACTTGCTAAAAATTAAGTTTGTAGGCAAATATTTCAATACTATTTTGTCTATATACTTGAAGTGGATATTGTTTACATATCTGTCTATAATAGACAGGTATTCACACTGTATTCATTCATTTAGCCCTTTTCTAACAATAGTTCAATTATAAATGGATTAAAATGTTTAAATATGTGAGAAAAAGCAGCACAATTATGACAAAACATTTTTTATATGTGACCCCATCTGTAATAACCCTAATTACAGTTTTAAAATCAAATTCTGAGATAATGAGCATCAAAGTCTGATTTTAGCCATTTATTTCATTATGATTTCAATCTTTGACGTGACCTTATTCAATCAATATTAAAGATATGAACAAAAATACATTCGACACACGATTTTTGATAAGACAGGCACATTTATTTTGCTGACAGCCAGCAATCATTTGTGTGTAGCCTTTTTAAAACAACGACAAGAATTACGCTAACGTAAGCAGTTTTCAAATCGTACACCTAACACAGCGTTACAATAAACCCCACTGGGTCAAAATATTTTCAAGCCCACCAAAAAAGTTGCCAAGAGCTGCAGACATATTTCAAAAGGATGCTATGTTTTAGTCAACAAGACACTGATTAATATGACATAGCATTGGATTAAATATCTTACACACCCAACTTAGAAAAAAAACATATGATGAAAAAATTTACTTACATGCCACCAAAACACTCGTTCATCAATAACTCTCTGAAAAACATTTTACATTTCCAATAATTTGCGGGAGATCGTCTTTTGCAGCGTGAAAAAAATAACGGAAAAACAAAATGCTTAACCTTGTGCAAAAATGTAAACAGAGCGTGTTACAACTAACCCCGTGTTAGATTTGGCCCTGCGCACCCCTACGATTTAGGTACGGTTATCTTTAAGGCATGTTTAATCTGTGCCTTTAGGGGTACTAACAAGCACCCTTTAGGTATAAAGGTGTTACCTTTGAAAGGGCATCACCACACAAGGTAGGTGAACTCGAAGAGAGATGCTGTGCACTGCGTTGCCAAGTACTCTGCTTCTTTGCAGAGTTCAGAGATTTGAGTTGTTTTTTTTCTGCTAGTTAAAGCTCAAAGTGTTATGTCATTAGTTATTGGTATTTGGGCTGTGAAAAGTCATTGGGATGCTTTTGGGCTAGTTTGAATGTCTATTGGGCTGGTTTTGATACGTGAATCTGGCAACCCTGGCTGTCGCAGAGATTATATAGAATGTACAAGTAAACAAACATTTTAATCAGATTGCAATGTTTAGGGTGCATTTTAACCCTCATTTCGTAACCTGAAATCGGATTAAATTCAGATTCGGATTGACAAAGTGTGTAGAAAAAAACCAAAGACAGCTTTTGAACTTTTTCTGAGAGTGTAAATAAAGAAACACTGAATTAGCATCACAAAGGTCATGGGTTCGAATCCCAGGGAACACAGATACTGACAAAATGTATAGCTTGAATGCAATGTTAGACGCTTTGGATTATGCATAAAAAATTACAATAAAATTGTGACACTGATAGCTTGTGCACCATCTATTAGACATAACCAGAAAAGTTTTTAAAACTAAAATGTCCAATAGGTGTATTTGGTAATACTGGTTTACACTCTTAGCTCTACTTGACACACTTCACTAATCTTAAATCCATTCTGCAAAACCTTTCATACTTTCCCCTCAATCACAGCAAAAAAATCTAACTTTTAACACATTATAAAAATAAATCTCCATCAGTTGACATTCTAATAACCGGCCATTAGCCAGCATCATTTTAACCCTTATAACCAGCAGAAAAACAATAACACCACAAAAACAACCTATCGCAGGGCAGGAAACATATCTGTAAGGCAACTGACCAATCAAAAGCTCATTCTACAAACCCGATCGTCCAATCACCCGCATCTACGAGGCCTACCTGCAAATGTGTGTGGTTCGTCTTGCTGTCAAAACCCCCAAATCATGAGTATCAGTATATGCACGATATGAAAAGCAAACTAAACATCACTCTGGATCCTGAGAGATGCTCTCGGGGACACAAACAAACTACATGACAACAGAAGCAGCTGTTGCCATAGCAACATATCTGAACCACAGCCAATCGCTGATCAAACGACTACGCGCTCAAAGCTTTACTTTGTCTGTCTTTCAAAACTGCTGGTTTGGCTAAAGGTTTTTTAATAAAAAGTAATTCACTTCTATGTGGTTGCTATGACTTTTTGGGTGGTTGCATAGTGTCCCACAATGGTTAATATGATATTCTGGTGGTTTGGTTGCAATGGCTAATTTAAATATGAGCTTAATAGAATTTATATGCAAAAGATAAGATCATGTTTATCAATCATGCAATGTGAGGATCGAACCCATGGCTTTTTGCATTGCTAACACAATGCTCTACCAACTGAGCTACTATTGAGATGATTATACTGACTATTCAAATATTCATTTAATGTCTCCTTGCCAATATGCTAAAGAGTTTTTGCTTTCAACTTCCACCTTTTGACCACTAGAGGGCCAAATGGTCCCACTAAAGCAGAGGTCAGCCTTAAACTAGTGCTGTGGTAGCCTATATAAATGGTTACAGTGTAATTGAATGGCAAGATTCACTTAGACGTGTGATTAGTTATGCTGTGTGAAGTACAGGACGTGGGTTGGCACAAACCTGTTACTATGGAAACACTCTGACTAGGTAAGGCATGCTGTAACATACCAGAAGCTAAATAACCCAACATGATACGTTCAGCCACGTGTGCTCTTGTATGTATGTGCGCGTACCATGCGTTAACCTCTTAACATGCTGTAGGCAAAAGCGTACTAGAAAACAAAGTGATGTGTTAATGCAGCCTTGTTTCAGATTTGATTTTAGCACACAGAAATCCCACTGTGATCTGCAATTTGCATATAAGAGTAAATGTTGTAATCACAAGTAAACAGACTTCACATTTCATTTGGAAGCAATTTTGTAGAGAAAGCCAATGACAAATTGCTTGGCATGGTGATTATACGATTTTTGAACACACAGCCAAACAAAAAGAAAATTACCCTAAAAATACACTCACCTAAAGGATTATTAGGAACACCATACTAATACTGTGGTTGACCCCCATATTGATAGGATAGCATCTTGCAGTTGATGGAGATTTGTGGGATGCACATCCAGGGCACGAAGCTCCCTTTCCACCACATCCCAAAGATGCTCTATTGGGTAAAGATCTGGTGACTGTGGGGACCATTTTAGTTCAGTGAACTCATTGTCATGTTCAAGAAACCAATTGGAAATGATTTGAGCTTTGTGACATGGTGCATTATCCTGCTGGAAGTAGCCGTCAGAGGATGGGTACATGGTGGTCATAAAGGGATGGACATGGTCAGAAACAATGCTCAGGTAGCCCAATTGGCACTAAGGGGCCTTAAGTTTGTCAAGAAAACCTCCTCAACACCATTACACCACCACCCTGCACAGTGGTAACAGTGCATGATGGATCCATGTTCTCATTCTGTTTATGTCAAATTCTGACTCTACCATCTGAATGTCTCAAAAGAAATCGAGACTCATCAGACCAGGCAAAGTTTTTCCAGTCTTCAATTGTCCAATTTTGGTGAGCTCGTGCAAATTTTAGCCTCTTTTTCATATTTGTAGTGGAGATGAGTGGTACCCGGTGGGGTCTTCTGCTGTTGTAGCCCATCCGCCTCAAGGTTGTGTGTGTTGTGGCTTCACAAATGCTTTGCTGCATACCTCGGTTGTTATTTCAGTCAAAGTTGCTCTTCTATCAGCTTGAATCAGTCGACCCATTCCCCTTTGACCTCTAGCATCAACAAGGCATTTCACCCACAGGACTGCCGCGTACTGGATGTTTTTCCCTTTTCACACCATTCTTTGTAAACCCTAGAAATGGTTGTGCGTGAAAATCAGAGTAACTGAGCAGACTGTGAAATATTCAGACTGGCCCGTCTGACACAAACAACCATGCCACGCTCAGAATTGCTTAAAATCACCTTTCTTTCCCATTCTGACATTCAGTTTGGAGTTCAGGAGATTGTCTTGACCAGGATCACACCCCTAAATGCATTGAAGCAACTGCCATGTGATTGGTTGATTAGATAATTGCATTAATGAGAAATTGAACGTGTGTTCCTAATAATCCTTTAGGTGAGTGTATTTACCAATTCTTTCATCAAAGTCCCATAAATAGCTAACGTATGTATTGTTGTTAACAATAAAACTGGCAGAACGTCAAAGAAAGAAATAAGCAAAATGAGTTTAAGTAAGTCTGATAGTTGCACGATCTTATATAAATTAATTATGAATTTACAGTAGTAACAACGGTTAAAAGTACACAAAAAAAATGTATTGTTGCACTAAAAACAACAATGTACTTGCAATCAAGTGGTGATAGAATAAAACGATTTTTGTTGTTGTTGTTGTTGTTGTTTAAAAGCAGAGACTTGGTTCTTTATTTTGATATATAACAGGTTTATATACTCATTGCAGAAAATATTCTAAAGGCCATCAAATTTTGGCGGACAACTTTTTTTTTAAACGCTGGCGTGGAAAGAGTTAAAGGGAACATTTCACATGACTTTTTAAAATGTTAAATAAATCTCTGGTGTCCCCAGAGTACATATGTGAAGTTTTAGCTCAAAATATCATATCGATAATTTATGTTTAAATTGCCACTTTGTATGTGTGAGCAAAAATCAAGTATCAATTTTGGATGTGTCCTTTAAAACGCAAATGAGCTGATCTATGCACTACATGGTAGTGCTGTGGTTGTATAGTGCAGATTAAGGGGCGGTATTATCCCCTTCTGACATCACAAGGGGAGTCAAATTTCAAAGAGCTATTTTTACATGCTTGCAGAAAATGGTTTACTGGGTTGATATTTTTCACATTTTCAAGGTTGATAGAAGCACAGGAGACCCAATTATAGCACTTAAATACTTGAAACACTTAAAGCACGACAAAAAAGTCTCATTTTCTTGATATGTCCCCTTTAAGTAGTTTTTATAAACATACCTTACACAAAACAATCCTGGTGTAAGCCCTGCCCGAGAAACCGCCCCTAAAACTTAAACTTTAAGCAAACCTATGGACATCAGAAAATTAAAGCAAAACAAGATCTGGCCAGTTTTTTACTAGTGAGGAACAGCTAAAGTGTCCTCACCTCTAAAGTCAGTTGTTGACACATTATAGTATATTTACATTGATAAAATGTAACCCTTTCAGGCAAAGCCAAATACCTTGCACAAAAGCGAGATATATTTGCCCTTTTCCTCATCCTCTCTCGTTTCTCCGTCTCTTTTTCTCACCTGTGCTCTAAAAGCCACACAATGACTCAAACACCAAGCAAAAACCTTCAGAAACCCTCAAAACAACAACGGCTCTCTTCACCCCCCTCCCATAGCCATAAATGAACTCTAATTTACCCGCACCTGCAGAAAGGGAGCGAGTGAGGAAAATCTCTATAACCGGTGAAGAGCAGCAGACAGCACAGAGAGAGAGACAGACAACTCACTGACGGCAAGTTAATGAACTCCAGACACGTTAATGGACCTTCAGCAATTACAGCAATTGAGGAATTACAGAGGTTTAAAACAGGATGGACTTCATGAGGGGCTGAGTTAATGGCAGAGGTGCTGGAGCGTAGTGCTTAAAGGAATAGTTGATCCAAAAATGAGATGTTTTCCATCATTTAACAACCTGCTGCCTATGCATTATCCCTTACATAACACTCGCCTTTAAATTCATATTAAATATCTTAGCAAGACTAAAACTACTTTTCTCATAACCTCCCTGGTATATAAAAGCGGCTTGTGATTGCACGGTTCTGATGGCATGCAAATAAAAAACAAAACTGCGCAGGCTTATAACTCTGCAGCATATAAACACAACATACACAGAAGCAGTCATCCACCCACCAGCATAGCTCTCAAACCAATGTCTGAACCCACACTTCCCACTGTCAGGTTTATTTCCTGTTTCACTGCTTACTTTCTTCTGAGACGTATGCCATAAACAAAATTAACAAACCACCTCAAAGTCGGCCGATGAGCTGGATTTTAATATGACTCTGTCTTTATTCATATAATGATCAATGAAACAGAAAGAGCTCTGCTGGTAAATGCACAGTTTACATGAAAAGAGAAAATTGCTCACCCTCATCTCATTAAAAAAAAAAATGACGTGAGCGTAAGCAAATGATGGCAAAATTATTTCTTTTTCCTACCTTAACATTAAATGTGACCCAGTTTGTGAAAACCCATCTAAAGTCATTTTTTATGATTACTGTCTTCTACATAAAAGGTAGATTCAGTGAAAATGCAACCTTGATATCTTTAATATTGACTTAGTAAGGTCATGTCAAAGATTAAAATCAATGTGAAATCGATGATCACCAATGGATTCCTAGTTGTGATGGTGTATAACAAACTAATAGAAGAGCAATATGGTTGCTGTACTTTATAGCTAACAGGCACAAAATATTGTAGTAATGGCAAATTAGAGCAAAGTGTGAGTGGGAATGAACAGATATCACAAGTGATAGCAATGTGAAGTCGAGGGAGAGCTGGTTGTGAGTGGGTGAGAGATGGAGGGAAGAGAAGAGAAGGAAAGAGAGAGAGGAATGAGACACGCAGCAGGGGTTTTAACATGTTTTACTGAGACTAGTTACAGCACACTAATGAATGGCTAATCAAAAGAGAAAACACAGTCGTACAGAAGAGAGATGACGATCAGGCAGAAGTGCATTCTCAAAGTAAAACACTGCAAATATGGCCAATTTATTTATGTTTAAATCATGCTACTGTTTTTGCGGGATGTGTAATGGGGAAAATATACAGGTTTCCTGCATGAGCCACTCCTATCAATCTACAAATGACAAAATGTGCAGTGTACACCTGTTCTGACTTTTTTTCCAATGTCATAGTCACACAGTAAATAACCATGAATTTACCAGAATGATTTTACCAGTTAATACATAAATGTGCTGTTCACACACGCAGCGACGTTCCGTCTTTTTTTCAGTAAGACATCATTCACACATCAGTTCCAAAATACCGGTAAACTCGGAGAGAAAGCGAAAATTGTGCGACAAGCTCAGTGTTGTATTTGTAAACTATGACTTCATATCCACGGTCCGTATTTTGTTGTTTTCACATCTGTGGCAAACAGTGATGCACCGATGTATCGGCCGCCGATATTTATCGGCCAATTTTAGATGAATTTGAAACCATTGGCATATCGGCAATAGCACGAGAAAGGCAGATACTGATTGTTTATTAATTAAATGCATAAAGAAATCCATTATATGTAAAAAAAATGAGTTAATGTTGTTAATTAATAAAATAAATGCTGAATCGCAAAAACCACCTTTGAAGGTTGTCATGCTGTCTTATTATATTTGCTTTAGCTTAATTTGTGCCTCTCTTATTATGTTGGTCAGTTGAATGTTAATCAGATCAAATCCATGTTCAGTAAAAATAATTTGATGCAGAAATAAACTAGCTAATAGACCAACTGTATAGTATTGTATACAAGTGTTTAATATCGGTATCGGCCAGAAGTTGTCTGTTTAAATCGGTATCGGCCCAAAAAAATCCTATCAGTGCATCCCTAGTGGCAAATGCTGATGGTCACGAAATTGCTTGTGACAAAAAAACATTGAATTAGGCGACGTCAAACGAAACCTGCGTCTTAAACAACAGTACTGTTTGCTTATTAGGCTTCACATAGGGTGTGCTAAGGACATCGGCAATTCGGTAAATAGATGTTAAGCTGTTTTAAACAAATTTGGTGAAGAAATGTGGACATTAACTTCAGGTGTGCTTCAGGTATTTTTATGCAGCGTGTGTGTGGAAACGTCCGTGAACAGTGTGGGGGTAAACACGTCATCTGTATTTGTATTAAAGCGTTATGATTGGCCTGAAGCTGTCAGCACGGTCTGAGTTTTCTGTTCTAAATGCAGGTAATCTATATTTTTGTTTACACATAGCGCTTACCGGTAAATTACTGGTAATCTTACAACCTCTCTTACTGGTAAACTGGAATTTACCAGAAAGGTTCTGTAACCTTTAAGTAAATTTAAAACATACACGCAGTGTAAAATTGATAAATCATTTTTTGCTACAGTTTTTTTATAAATTGGGTAAGTGAATAATCTAGTTCAGGGGTCACCAGGGGCCACATTATCATTCCTGACTGATGGGGGGCCGGGTCAGCTATATAACATAGAATTGCATGGCCCAGATCAAAATGACCACCAGCAGGCCTCATTGTGTAGTAGAGATTACTAGCCTGGCACAGCCAAAGTCCCCTTCAGTAAACGGCTTTCCATGGGTAGTTAGTAGGTGAGCTACCTTATAGCTAGCTCGGACAGCAGCCTGGTTTACCTGAGTTTGGTGAAGGAATACATTCTTTTGTGCAGCCAGTACGCCTTTCATCCTTTGAATCATGTCTTCTCTTGCTTGCCCTCACTAGCCAGCATAATCTTTGTGGCGGGTTTCGTGATAACGACATAGATTATATTCGTGGAAAACTGCCACTCTTTCTTTACTTATAATCAGTGGTGTCAAAAGTATTCATATTCATTACTCAAGTAGAAGTATAGATACTAGGGTTAAAAAAGACTTTTGTAGAAGTTGAAGTATCAACTCAAGCTTTTTACTCAAGTAAAAGTGAAAAAGTACTGGTTTCAAAACTACTTAAAGTATAAAAGTAAAAGTAATGTAAGGAAAAAATGTCATTACGGAAAAAAGCCTAGGCCGCACCACAGGGGCCTTTTGTGCACTACCCTATCTTCTCTAAAACATGTTTCTAAAGGCCATAATAACTATAGTGTTATATTAAAAATGTTAATGTTAAACAATTTGGGATGCACTAGGGCCAGGGGTAGGCAACATCAGTCCTGGAGTGCCGATGTCCTGCAGATTTGAGCTCCAACCCTTACAAAACCTTAGCTACCTGTAGTTTCAGGTGACTTTATAAACCTTTATTAGTTTGTTCAGGTCTGCTTGATTAGACCTGGAGCTAAACACTGCAGGAGTTGCCTACACCTGCACTAGACTGTCTGTTTCAACCACATACAGTATATGCCCATTAAAAATGAACGCATTTCAATACAATGCGAACAAATACATTAAAGCAGTGGTTCTCAAACTGGGGGCCGCGAGATGGTGCCAGGGGTCCCAGTATTATAATATTTTATGAAATACATTACTTTATTATTAATTCTGTGTAATTAAACCTCAAAAAATAAGGCTGCTAAACAAAAGCAATACATTGTATAATTTAATATGTTTTGTTTAATTCAAATTGTAAGTTTTAGAATGTTTATGTCATACATTTTCTTTGGGGGGTCGTGAAGGAATCCACTGTACACAAGGGAGGCGAAAAAAAGGTTTGATAACCACTGCATTAAAGAACCACATATGTGTACTACTGAGCATTAACATGTGTTCCATAGAGAGGAAGATATGATGACTAGTTGCCTATAAATATTGTAATGGTGCAACAAGTCAAACTTTAGAGCAGGGCCGCTGCTGGCCAAACTTTTACAGAGGTGCCCTCTTTAGTTAAAAAACAACACAATCTCACACAACTATAGTATGTGTGAGAATAGAAATATGCTATTTTTGTTTTCATTTAAAATTTTATTTTGACAGCAACACAAACTACAATTATACAAATATGCAATTATATATTATAGCCTATATTCCTGTATCTGTACTTGTGTAGCTAATGGACTTTAGTATACTTTACTTTAGTCAGTAATAAATCCAAGCAATTAAGGAGAATTACTAAATGTCTTTCTTGTAAGTAAATTCAAAAAGTCAGGTTTAAGGAAACAGCTGATGTCTATTAACAAAAGCAAAAGTTGGTATGTATGGTTATGTGTTTGATTGATTTAACACTCAAGCATTCAGATAAGTAGGTTTTGTTAATGCAAATAAAATTTAGGGTAGTTATAAGCATATACAAAACAACAGATGTCTTTAGCATAGATATCTTTGCCATGCTTCAAAACGCAACGCAGCACAATGTCATTTAAGTTGAACAACTGAAGTTATATGATATAAATTGGTATTGTTACACTATTTAAATCACACAGATGAGTTGGTGTCAGCAGACAGCTATATATTTACACAGGCTTGTGAATGTGAACTGACCTGAAAGTGATGCGCGAGTTTTATTTCGTACTTTTCCATTTGAAGACAGAATGCCGCGTTCTGTTACTGTACAAACGGATGGCGGATGATATCAAAGCATCGCGAGAGCAAACTGCTCCGCATGCTTTCTAATCGCTCTCGCGGTTCTTTTATGTTTCTCTGTGCAGCAGCATCGAACAAACTTTTGATCATCTGCAGTCAGCTGGGGGGCGGGGATTGCGTACAAACCAATAGGGTGTCGGAATGGTGTATGTTTATACTTCTCATCCAACCACAATCGCATTTATCTGGATGATGCAATTTATCAAGATAGGTTTTTTTAACGATGACAAGCCGGAATGAAAAAAGCAAACAAGCCGAAATAATAGAAGTAACGAGGCGATTTTTAAAATGTAAGGAGTAGAAAGTACAGATAATTGCATGAAAATGTAAGGAGTAGAAGTAAAAAGTCGTCTGAAAAATAATTACTCCAGTAAAGTATAGATACCCAAAATAGCTACTTAAGTAAGGTAACGAAGTATTTGTACTTCGTTACTTGACACCTCTGCTTATAATACAAACTGCAGGGTCCTTACACTGAACAAAAAAATTATCCTTGGTCCACTGTTCTTTTAAAACTCTGCACTATCTTATCAACTTTTGTTTAATGCTAGCCATTTTGCTGTCCTGGACACTGCCAGTTCTGGACAGTGATCTGCACGTGTGTGGTCTGTTACTGCTTGATCACAAACATGGTGGGTGGCGAAAATTTGGCAAATATAGTTGATTTTATAACTAAATATCATTTTTTTTACTTAAAAAAATCAACAAAATACCAGATGTGAACATGTTATTACTTTCCAAAGAACAATTACAATAATAAAATTGCCTCATAGGGCCGGTTAAAGTATTGGGGGGCAGAGGGTCTGGGGGGCCGGTCAAAGGGGGGTGGCGGGCCTGAGTCGGCCGGCAGGCCTTAGTTTGGTGACCCATGATCTAGTTGATAATCGCGGTATTACATATAACCATAAAAACTCATCAGGAACACGTTTTATTCATGCAGATGTTTTCTCTCAATTCACGAGATAACTCGTCACTGGAAGGGAAAGTCACATACCTTCTATGTAGACATCAAAGAACAATTTCACAGATTATTTCAATGAATTCTTTGGCACCTTTAAAAAGCGAAAAGGATGAAGAGACACTAGCCAAATGTGCATAATTAATGTATCCCATTAAAGACTCAGAAAAAGAGGTGTGTTTGTGTGGGAGCAGAAGAACATGGAGACAGATAGAGAGATGGATAGAAAGAGAGCGATGAGGTGGTGGGACCAGAGAGCAGCACAGGCAAATGTGAAAACATCTAGATGGCGAGTCTGCTCTCATTTTCCAATAGAGTGAACAGAGGAAAATTGGATTTGCATTCCAGGGGGAAAAGCAGCCAGTTAATGTTATTTCCTGGAGCATGTCAATGTGTGTGTCCTACCTGTCTTTGTGCCGATGTTGCCATTTGAATCTGGCAGAACTTCACAGCTTGATCCAATGCTACATCCTCATCCACCTACAAAAAGCAGAGTGCAATAGAAACAAGATGAATAAAGTGTTAACATTGCTCATATCCAGGCCCCACAACATTTACAAAAAACATTTATAAAACGTTGAGTTCCAAGATCCTCTGTGTTAAATCATCATAACTGTGAATTCCTGACTAGTAAAAACATCCACATATTTGCCAAACTTGAGATTAAAAGTTGGAAACTCTGACTTTTACAAAAGCTTTGAATTTTTCTTTCTGAATGATGTGACAGCATGTAGAAACAATCTTTATGGAAGCCGACTCTTAAATTGAGTGAAGTTAAGTGTGTGTTATTTGAATATGTTGACATTTCACATTGCAAAGAGGTTAGGTAATCATAACAGAGAAAATTTACATAGACGTGTTCAAGGTGTTGTAGCAAAAATACATTAAGTCTAACAGTTAAAGAGAGGATAAAGAAACCATTACTAACATTATATTCATACATTTAACTAGGGCTCTGTAATATTGAAGAAAAATGCTATGTGCAATATCACGCTAAAAAATGCGACATTGCGCTATTCAATTTGCCATACAATATTTCTTTTCAAAATGTAATGTATTACAATATATTTTTTAAATTTAGATTAAATATTACAATTATCGGAGAAAAACAATATCACAACAACATCTGAAAGTGAACAGTCATGGTTAACTGTTGCTGAAAACAAATCAGACATTTATCAATGTAAACAAACAAACAAACAAACAAACAAAAATAAATAAATATCAGCACTATCATCCACAGTTTTGCACGCATATCCCGACCCATATCCATGTGTCAAGTACTACTGTATGTTATCAACACTGACCCAAAACTTTGACCATAAATTACGTTTTGAAGTATTCAAATTAAATTGCTCAATTAAATTGCTTATTTATTTACCATTGTGATATGCACATGTGCAATATTTCAGCTATTTCGATATGTAGTTTAGAGTTCTCAACGGGCCTGAAAATTACAACCCGACCCGTGGCTTTTAAAGCCCGGACCCGATTTAACCCGACACATCAACGTGAATTATCTGTCCGAACCCGACCCGCGGCCCGACGCCACCGATCCCCCCCTGCCTTTTTTTCTTCATACACGTAGGCTATTATCATGAACAGCAGACAGGAATTCAAATCAAGCTTTAATGTCCATGCCTTTTAACAATACAAACAACTGAAACAATAAACTTTAAAGGAACAGTATGTAGGATTGTGGCCAAAACTGGTACTGCAATCACAAAACGTGTGGCTAAAACTGGTACTGCAATCACACAGCTGGTGGCCAATATACCAAACGACAACATAAACATCAGTTGAGGGCTGCAACTCCACTTTTTAAATGACAATATCCTGGCCGGACCGCTGTTGTGAGTGATATAAATATTTGAAATGAAAATGATTTATTAATGTCTAGTGACATTTCAGGACCATTTAATGATTAATTGATATAAATTTCTTACATACTGTTCCTTTAAATATAGGCTATATAAATATGCCTTAAATAAAAATCACACAATAATAAATAAAAAGAACTCAAACAAGTACCCAGCCAGCAGCTTTTCCTCCTGTAGTAGCAAGCAACGGTGAATTCACCTGCGGCAAGTTTACTTTTCTCCATCTCTTCTTCTCCAGGCAACAGGCGTGCACGCAGTGATAGCAATAAGATTAATAATTTTTTTCACGGAGCGTAAAAGATTAAGCCAGAGGTCCGACCCGACCCGACTCATTTGCTTATATTTTTGACCCGAACCTGGTGAGAACTCTAATGTAGTTTGCAACCCTACATTTAAAGAGACACTCCACTTTTACACAGCAGCCAAAAATAGTCCCCTTAGTTACTTTCAATAGCAGAGGACTATTTTCGGGCACTACATAATATCATTGTGCATGCTGCAGCCATGTTACGGCAGCAAAGTCCTTGATTATTACGCCAGAACGAGAGTATAGTTCCTAACCATTTCTGCATAGAAAATCACATTTTTTAATTTTCTGTCGGTCTTAGTACACGATATAATTCCAGAAGAGTCAAGTTTTAAATAGCAAAATATATCAAAACTCTTTGGTTATTTTTAGTGCAATGCTAAAGGTTTATTCAGATTCAATGGATATGCTAAATGTGGTACCACCAGACCTGGAGATCAGCTGAATGGATTCCAAAATGATAAGAATCAAATGTTTAATTCTAGGGGAGTTGGAAAATAAGTATATTTTTTAAGTGGAGTGTCCCTTTAAAGGTGGCTTCTGTAAATTTTAGAGGCGTCTCGTGGTAAGATTGTGAATTGCAAGCAACAGCTCACCCCTCAATTTCAAAGTGAATATGGCAGCCAATACAGTATAAACATGTCGTCATCTAAGACAACGTATAACAGTTTGTCTGTTTATACTATAGTTTATTATGTAAGGTTTTATATACCACTTATAATATAAGCTTATGTAATAAAGGATTTCGAATTTGAAGTAAGAGCTCCAAAAACATAGAAAACATGATTCTATAAACACTAGTGTGCAAAAACAAATGCTAATAACAATAATAATAATAATAATAATAAAAATGCACTCCAAATAGTGTACAAACTAAATACATTTTAAAAGCAAACACGCAGTGAGCAGAGCATGCAGTAGACTTAAAAACACACGGCTGGTCTCTATTTAGCCACTGTGTGTGTATGTGTGTGGAAAACACGCAAGCTGGCAGTAAAGCTTTTAGAAATCAGTTGATGATGATTTTGGGAGATGAGGTCTGCGCTAATGAAGGACCATAATCAGATCATCCAGAAATATGGGATAAAAGCAGAGCAGACACACAAACACCAGAATGAAGTCTCATGAGGATGCAGTAAGAACGCATAATCTCTACCAGCATTAAGATGCCAATATGTGCAGATGGCATGGTAGTGCACTGAAAATGAACAAGCCAAAACAAAGTTCTGTCTGGACAAAACAAAACAAGAACTTTCATAAATAAACTCGATTTTTACAGCCATTTACGAAAATATAAGTGGCACTTGCCTGTGAACAATGTAATGGATGTAATCGGTGGTTGTCAGGGCATTCATAATTTGTAATGAAAAAATACAAAACATTACAACCAATGTTCCCTTTAAGTTGCGCGCGTGTACGACCACGTACGCTTATTGAAGGTCTAGTGTGCAGTGCAATTTAAGCCTGCAGACTAAAACAAAATATCTGAAGACTCAAACCCAGAAATCCAGACTAATAGCGCTTGTCAAACAAGTTGCCAAAAAGATGCTGCGAATCATAGCATATTGTTCTCCTGCAGAGAATACACTTGCGTAACCAAACTCTTGAGATGAATGATCCACGACCACGTGAAAAGCATAATAAAAAGGACCTCAGCATTATAAAGTAACGTGTGTGTGTGTTCTTCAACCGCAGGAACACACAGAGAAGCAGAACGATGAGTTTGCAAAGCACTCTACTTAATAAAATGACCTGCTTTTAAACAGAATGTGCCATTTATGATCATTCATTTTCATAAACTGAAAGCTTAGGTTCAGGTAAATGGGAAATCGTTCATGTCACAATAAAATGAAAATGTATTGCATTGCAAATACCTTAAAATAAGTAAACAATCTATTATCGACCTTAAAAATATAAATTAATTGCACAAAAAGTACAACAGCAGCATGCATAATAGTGCCAATGTACTGTCTTAAAATACCGTGGATGTGTGACAATATGGTTTGTTTCTATTTATAAAACAGTTAAGTTACAGTCCTTGATTGTGATTGGTCAATAGTTGAGCTTTACTCGCTTTGCGTTGTGCCTAATACGATAAAGCAGCTTCTCGTACCTTACTGCTTACTTAAATATCTCTATTTAACACATTTACTATCAGGGGGTCCCTGCTCCATGCCTCTCTCATCTCACCTCTGTTTGTTTCAATGAACCCCACCCTATGGGGTAAGTTGTCACGTTTGCTCTCCTGTCACTTTCGGTGTAATTGTACGACAAGTGTTCATTTGTAACAGAGATGTGTGTGTGTTAATTGTGAAAAAAAATTATTCATCTAACTTAAATATTTTTTGAATGATAGAGCCAAAGTCAAAAAGCGTTACCCCTACTACTAAAATGAATTTTGGTCTAACCAGAATTTGAGTAGATAAATGGCTGCTCACTTTAGCTACCAACACTAATAAAGGAAATTTGTGATTGACCAATATACTGCTGTGACCGATATATTGGCAGGACGATATTTGGATTTTTTTTTTCGGCATTGGCTGGCAAATATTTGTAGTTGGCGATAAATCTTTCTGAAATGAAAAGACATTAAGATGTAAAGTCAATGTTAGACACACATCACTGTTCGTATATTTAAAAATATAGTTCCGTTAATACGCATAAGCAATGGTCTGTGTGTGATGTAAATTTAGTCAACTGAATAGTACTCACGCACTGTACGCAGACCACGTACTTTGTAGGTGTAGGTCGTGCATACATGTACAGGAGAATGTAGTATGCCGCCCAGAAGATACATTACATTTTGTCGCAAAGTGCATGCATCGAACATCTGTGTACATGTACGAGTCAAATAAACAATGCAAGGTTGTGCGTTCGACCGTGCGCGTAAGCTAGCGTACACGTAAAAAACAAACTAAACTCCGGCATTAAGTCTGACTCAAATAGTTCCAGTTTTAGCTCCCTATTTTTCCAAGGACATATAAGTCTCATGCACAATAAATGTTCATTTAGTTTCACAATTATTCCGTTTGTACTGTAATTATGTTGTTTATGTGTTGTGTTGTTTATGTGTCATATCGGCCAGACAGCCTCATTGTTTTCTCAATATCGGCATCGTAATAAGTGGAACATACAAAAGCACGAATCAGACACCTTTGAAGCCACACTGACATCTTAAAGTATGAAAAACAGGCTGCTTACACAAGTTCTGAAGCACCTATTGATTTTTTGATTCTTCCAAATTTCTGACACGCAGAGGCTGATGGGTTAGAGAACAAAATGACCTAAAAAGACCTCTCACTGGAGTACTTGTGGTCATGGCAACCAGAGGAGCAGCCTGAGATTGGGCATCCCTAGTGTCTGTTTAAAGTCAAATAGTTAGAGCATAGTGCTTTCTTATTTAATAGTGTGTGGGAGTGTGTGTGTGTGTGTGAGAGAGAGAGAGAGAGAGAAAGAGAGAGAGAGATATTTGCTACTCTTCACGATTAGTGCACAGACCCTTATGCTTAAAAATAATCTAACAAGTGAAAAACTATTCGGTAAGATGGGCGAGGCACATGTGAAGAGCACCTCTAACCACTGAGCAATGCAATGCAAATTGCAATGAGAGTCAAAGCATTATTTTGTGATTCAATTAAATATAAGTTAATTATATAAGTTAGCTTAAATATAAGTTAGCATTAGCATGCATATTTAAATGCATGCATGCTAATGCTAAAATCATCCTTCTCCGTTAGCAGTGTTAAAAACCATCCTGCATGCATCGAGAGGAATTCTCAGGTGCTGTTTTTTTGCCGGTCGAGAAGTGTTGTGCATGTATGTGTGTGAATTCACCATCAGGACTTGTTCCACCGGTCGGTGTGGTGTAAGATTTCAGGCGTATGACTCAAAACAATCTGCACAACAACCTTGACACCGCAGAGCCTCATGAAGACACATTTATCAGATACACACACACACCTAGCTAACTTACTGTTGTCTCGGACAAGGGTTGACATTTTCCATGTCACTGTAAACTATATATTATCTGATCGTGGGGCAAGAACACAAATTATAGTATATACTTTGCTGGTGACAGCGTTGTACAAACCTTTAGAAATACTGCAAGTATGCAAAGTCTGGAATGCAGTACATGAACGAAAAGTATGCACTTTGCTGCCAGCAGTAAAGTACGTTTTACGAATAGCGCAAGTATGCAAATGAGTATGCAGCTAATGTTCTTGACTGGTGAAAGTTAATATTAGTAAGACTGGTCAGTATTGCCAGTACAGGGACATTCAACTGCGCATCAAAACTACTACCAATATAAGACTTTTATTTAATATAAGCAAATTATTTTAGTTGTACAAGACTCTCCTATAATGTTAGCTAACAAAAGCATAAATTAAACTTGTTATCTAAATCGTGCATGCTTTCCACAGGCATGCAAACAGTGTACCACAGCCGTTTAAGAGCTCAACATCAATAGAGGAAGCAGCGGTGAAGCTGGAGTAATACTCAATCTCAGGGTTGTAGTCGCTGCAAAACCTTTAATCCAGTACTTACTGGAGCTTAAATCAATGTTTATGATGTGATTTTATGATGGTAAAATGTTTGATGCACAGAGTTACAAATCACATGGCGCTCGGTTGACCTCTACATTTGTAAACAGGACAGCTAAACCGAAGGATTTGGTTATGGTAACCATGTACCACTGTAGGTTTACAATATAAAGCCCAAAAGTTGATGCAGTGCCCTCTGGAAGGGGTGTATGTGTCCGTAACATGCTACCCAGTTTAGCAAACTACCATTTTTGATATCACTTTATTTATACGCGTGTATTCAATATATTACAAAAGTATTATGGATGCACTACGGCTGTGTTTACAATGTATCTGGTTGTATGTTTTTGTGACAGTTAACACAATGCAATACTAACCTAACTGTTGGTTTTAACTTATAGGGGTGATTTCCCTGCCTAGCCAGGACTAGACCTTAGTTTAATTAGGAAATATAACTAGTTTTAACAAACATGTCTCACTAAAAACATTACTTGTGTGCATTTTGAGGCAAAACAAAGGGCACTGATGTATTTTAAGATGTCATGGAAAGTTGTTTTCTTACATTTATTTTAGTCTAGGACTAGTTTAATCCCTGTCCAGGAAACTACCACCAAAAAAGTTTTAAATTGAACTATTACACAGGTCTGATTCAAACAGGTCAACTGCAGCATAATGTGGCATTCACACCAGACACGGAAGAGGCGGAACATTTTTGGAAATAAAAAAAATCTATAATTTTGACCCATACATTGTATTGTTGGCTATTGCTATAAACATACCCATGCTACTAATGACTTTAGCACCTTTAGCATTATACATGCAGGCTTCTGATTTTATACATTTTAAGTACAACCTTTCCACAATCAACAAGATTCAGTTAGCAGGAAAGGGCGCGTTACAGAAGAGCCAATTTGATCAGTGAGTGAGTCAGTGTCCAGAGGCCACATTAAAATCTCTCTCCTTTCTGCTGTCATCTCAATCAGTGAGTCAGTGAGATGTGCTCTACACCGAGAGGGTAAAACAGTGCTTCATAACAAACACCCACAAACACACACATGCACGGACCAGCGCACAGACTGCATTTAGATGCAGGAAGCGAGACGCACACAGACACACACACTGAGACAGCCGATGCAATTACACAGGCAGGGGAAATGAGAGGTAATGCAATGTTTGTGAGGTAAAGCTGATAATGGATTAGAAGAGTGTGTGTTGTGAATGTGTGTGTGCTTACTGCCAGTTCTTAATATCTCAAACTAATAGCATACTTTGTTAGTTAGTTTACTTTATGTTGGTATTTGGGGAAAATGCACAATGAGATATAATATATAATGTTTTGCGTTTCTTCAAGATTTTTTTTTTTTTTAACTAAACTCTATAAATTTACACTTTCTGTTGTGAGAGGCTGCCAGGCTATTTCTATACAGTTTTTAAGGTGTTCAGAGATGTACAGTATATAGCATGCTGTTTTGTAGTTGTTTACAGATTCTCTTTAATATTTTAAAAGGAGAGTTCACACAAAAATGAATAATCTAACATCATTTACTAGGGCCGGACAATTAATCGGAAAAACTAATTGGGATTATAATTACAGGTGAAACAATTACATTATTGCAAAAAGCCTTAATTACAGCTGTCCATATTTATTTCTGTGCGTTTCGACAGTATGTCTGAGCACCAAATACTAGGGATGCTCCGATCGATCGATCGGCCGCCGATCGTAATCGGCCGATAACGGCATTAAATGACGCGATCAGCACTCGCTAAATTTGCCGATCTTTCTGTTTACTTTTGTCATCATAGCGTTCCTGATGCGGCTGCAATTAGAGACCATTTTAAACAGTGCAAGCATTTTGTAACCCGTTGCTCATGTGTGACATGCAGATTTGGATCTCTCTCTCTGCCTTTACAGAAATATGCATATTTTCTATGAGGACGCGCTCCGGTCCTCAGCGCGATGCGTCTTCACATCCCTATTAAACAGCGTATACAACACATATCTATCGCGGACAATTGCATCCTCATGACGAAAGTTTATAACTTGCATTCAAGTGTACAGTATTTGAGATTGTGTGTGTCTAAAAGATGTGTCTGAAGAATTCTTATACAATAGCGCACTTGACTCAGCACTATAATGACAAATGTTATGGAGCTCGTGTGCTACACTATCATTAGCAACACCAGTAATTTTCTACAGTTCCATTTTTATTCAATTGGATCTCGTGCTCTCCCCCCATGAATGCCTTAATATCTCTGTAATATAACAGTACAGTTCTCTCACACACGAAGAGCCATCACCACTTAACAATGACAATCAAAATAATTTTTTTATTAGTGTGTTCACTAAGACGAGCATCACTATTACAAGTGATCTGTGGTTTTAAATCAATCTCAAACCAAAGCATCAAGCTTGAGCATGTTACTTATTCCGTGCCATTTGTGCTACAGACATGAATGATCATGCACCAAATAACATTGTGCGGACTGCTGAGGGGAGCTGTGCTGTTGTAGTTTTGGCAAATCGATCAAACTTTCGATTTTTGTATGGCAGATAATAAAACAGGCAAAAATACCCTACGCCTACACTGAAGAAGGCATCAGAGTCATATCTGGAGTACAAAATATCACATAAGGTGTGCTCTTTTGACATAAACATGTAAGTATCCACCCAAAAAACACCCTTGCAATAGCTTAGCAACATGCTAGCATTGTAGCAGCAGACCTTGCATGGGCAAACCCTCAAACATTATCAGAAATCCAGATCTGGTTCAGATTTTCTCCTCGCATAGATATTTATATCAATGCCAAGCCTGCTCAAAAACCTTTGTACTCCTATTTTAATCAATCCGTTGTTAAAAGTTCGGCATGATGAAGATTTTACGGAATTCCCCACAATTTTTTTAATTGTGCTTTAATCTCTATTTTGTTTTAAAAAGCTGGTGGAATTTCCCAGTCAAAATGGTTATAGATTTACTAAACAACCATCTATATTGACATTGCCATGTCATGCTTTAACTAATCAGACTTTAAAAATTAGGGTCAACTTCTTTCCTACCTGTTTAATCAGCATGTACGTCTCGGACATGATCTTCTCAATGCGCTTCAGGTCATAGGTCATTCCCTTCTGTCCTTGCTGCCACACGCGATATGCATCCAAAAGGAGCGTCTTGCCTGACTCCTTGTCATCCAGCAGCTTCCGTTTCCTGCTGGGCCGCTGTGGTAACCCCAGCTCAGGGGTGCTGGACAGTGGCATTGGGATGCCTTGCACTGGCGTGGTGGGCGTTGTCAGCATCCCTTTCACAGCATTCGCCTGATTCTGGAGCTGTTGCTGTTTTGAGCTAATGCTCAACTCCTCCAGCGACAGCTCCGATGCCCGGCTGCTTTCTGGAATCTTGCCTGCCTCCTCCGATGTTGATTTTACAATCCTCCGCTCTTGCGGGACACCATCAGTAGGAGTTTGAGGGTCTCTAATTTTTGAGCCACTTGGCCACGTTCCCAGGCCAAGTTCCATAGGCTCTCCGTGCCCAGAAGTGCCTTCTCTGGGGTGAGTGGACGTCCCTGTCACCTGAGTCTGAGTTAAAGGTTGCAATGAAAGCTGGAGTGGTGCTTGATGGGGCAGTGGCATGGCGGGAAGAGGTGCAGTAACGCTTTCGGTGATAGTAGGGGTTTCGGCGAGCCCTGGTTTAGACTGGGTGGTGTGGGAGCATTTGGGGTCCTCCACAGCAGGAGGCCGGTTGGACACATCAGATGTAGTCATCTCACCCATAGAGGAGGTTGATGGTTTAAGGGGATCACTTACCTGATTGACAGAAAATTACAGAGAAGAGAAATATTAAGAGAAAAAGAAATAAGCATGCTGCAAAGTGCAACCAATCTGTTATATCATAAATTAAGGGACAAAATGATAGTGTTAAATGATGAATCTGCACATGAAACACTACATAAACATATAAACAACAATAAGAACTTGATTTTCAAAACAGGGGGACTTTAAATTTTAGGTCTAAATTTAATTTTGAATCCCAGATTAGCATGGTGTCTAGGGCTACAACAACTAATTGAATATTGGATAATAAGCGATAAAGAGAGCAAATTCATCATTATTGATGTCATAATTGATTTGTTTGGTCTGTGACGTCACTTGCTCAGCACCCCACTGCAACATTGCGAACTGCGCAGAGGCAAAATAATCTAAAATATTATTGACCATAATTGAATATTCAATTAGTTAACGCAGCCCTGATGGTCTCAGACATTTGGATCACCATATTCTGTTTATTCGCACAAACATTTAGAGGTGGCACAAAGATGCCCAACTCAACAGTGTAAAACCACTTTGAGAGGGATAAAGTTGAGCAATGCTATCACTTTTCTTTGAGCAGTGAAGATGGCATAAACTAATGTGTTAGCACAAACATAAGCATATCGTTGGCTGTCAGATCTGGCTTGAGGCTTATTTTCCAAACATGGCGCTGACTCCACAGGAAACACATGGCCACTACCAAGGCCACTGTTCAACTTTTATCTCTAGTGAACAAAACGACAAAAGACACAAAAAAACAAGAAATGTAAAAGTATAAACACAATGTAGTTGTCATACCCCTGTGAGTTTATCCAGATTGTCTTCCAACACTTTTACAGTAAAGAAAAATGCACGCTTGGCCAAACCTTGTCGGTCCACATCTCGCAAGTACTTCCTATAATACACAACACACAAACAGGTATAATATTTCTTAGCATTAAAAATGTTTAATAGAAAATACATAGAAATCCTAACACAAACACTAAAAATAATGCATGAGATACTGCAGCACAAGTACCCCCCCCGGTCCACACAAACAAAAATGATGCATTTTTGCACACACTTAAAGGTGCAGTGTGTAAATTTTAGCGGCATCTAGTGGTGAGGTTGCAAATTGCAACCAACGGCTCAGTCCACTGCTCACCTCTCACTTGAAAACACTCAGAGATGCTACACTAGCCACCACTGGACAAACATGTCATCAAACAAGAAGTAAAAAAAGTTTGTCCGTTAAGGGCTTTTGTAGAAACATGGCGGCACAAAATGGCGTCTTCCATGTAAGGGGACCCTCAGCGTATGTAGATTAAAACGTCTCATTCTAAGGTAATAAACACATAACGGTTCATTATGAAAGGTCTTCATACACCCCTGATAATATAGTTTTGTATATTATGTTGCATTTCTGTCAAGAAATCCTTCTAAAAATTACACACTGCACCTTTAAAAAGTGTCAATTTTAACATGTTATAATAAATTATCTATGGGGTATTTTGAGCTAAAACTTCACATACACACTCTGGGGAGGCCAAAGATTTATTTAACATCTTGAAACTGGAGCACAATAGGTGACCTTTAAAAAATAGCTGATTGCTGATTACATAAAACACAAAGCAAAGCAAGTCTCTGAAGAAGGAGAGATGCAGTTATCTTACTTTCCCTGGTCAGGGGTTCTCTGAAGCATAAGGGAGATCTTGAATAATGTGTGATGGTCTTTCAATTGAAACAGGACATCCAGCAACAGCACGATGGATCTGTTCATATGAGATGCAAAACTACCAGGACGATCGATCTCATCTACTGGAATCCGCCAGATGCCCTAAGGAAGAGAAAGAGAGATCCATTAGCACAGGAGAGTTTCTTCTGAAGTGAAATAATACATAATACATTTTAAAGTCTGCATAGAGCATTTCTACACTACAAAAAAATGTGTTAATAACCACCCAGGGCAAATTTGAATGATAAAAACGACCAATAAAATAAGTTATTCAAATTTTGGAAAAATATGGCAGATTCTCCGCTCTTAAACGCTCATAGCATGTCCGCTGGCGGCACCAAAACCACGCCCACTCACGAAAAAGCTGGAGTCTCTCTCAAATTTCACATACTGCTACAACCTAAATGGTTGCTCCCCATTGTGTTAGGGGCGGGCCATGCTCAGTTGCTCCAACACATCATCGAGCCAACGCCCAAATAACCCCAAATCAAAAATTGTGAAAGACTGTATAACGGTCTAACTCCACAATTCAGTTCTACATAGTCATTACTAACTCATAATTGACTTTACACAAACTTTAACATTTAGCATATTGGGCGCTTCATATGTCACACATCTACAGCAGAATAGAAATCGACACGTAAGTTCAAATATGGCAACGTTGAATCTCATTGGTTCGTGTTCTAGTTGTCATACGCGTGTTTCGCTACCGGACAGACTACAGTTGACAGCCAACAAGTGTGTATGCTCTGCGCTTGTGTGAGAGAACTTACAGTGAATCTCCCATACCAGCAGGTGGCGGTAGACTGTATTCTCTTTGATAAAGCTACGCCACTGATTCGACATGCACCCAAAAACAGCAGACGCCAGAGGCAACAAAACTAAAGCCAGCCAACGCTTCAAAAACACCCGGCCCTGCCTGATGCCAACTGTTGGCTCGGTGTGTTTCAGACTTTATATGTTTTTTTCAAATAGCCAGTTTACTCGTAAATATCATATACTATATGTAATGGTTGCATTGGGCTTCAACACAAAAGCAAAATTAAAATCTAAGAGAAAGATATTTGGAAAATATATTACTTACTTATATTATCACAGTATATTACTAAAAGGTAAAGGTAATATACACTAAGTGTAAAAACTGCAGTAAATTCGAGATAGGTGGGGGCATAATATTGTTGTTAAGGCCATCTGCTCTTGGCTCTTGATGTGTTGGGATCTGGCCATAAAGAAAATCTGCCCGCAGATGAGAGATCTGCCTCTACCCACTCTCCTGCCAATCCATATTCCCTCTTCTTCATCTCCATCCGTTCATCTTTCAAGTATATGTGGCTGGAAAACGGTAGACTAACTGAAGCTGTTGACAGCGAACTGAAAAGGGATGAAACATACGCAGATTTCATGTCGACTTCAAGTATGTGCACTTGGAATGCACTGCCCCACGCATTTTACATTCGCTGTGCGTTCTTGCATACAGTGCGCGCATCTGTGCTCTTTTGATGTCCCACTCATCCTTTAATGAAGCAATTCGTGAGACTGCTAATACAACAAGCAGATAACTTCTCTGAGAAAACATCAATTACATCCATTTTCAAACGGAAAGCTATATCATGTGGAATTAAGCATCTTCAGTTCAATGATCAAAAAAGCATAACCCAGTTTTTTCATAGCGCTCCTGTGTAACTGCCCTAGAAAAAAGGAATGCAATGGGGGGAATCGAGACTGTTTGGATTTGGGCTGGCAGATGACCATGTTTGGACGTTCTGACATTCCAGAAAATGTAGGTAATGGCACCGAGAACCCTGTGGAAACAGAATAAGCGGGTGCAGGCGAGAACAAACATGCAGGAGGCAGAAAGAGGAACCATAAAAAAGATTGAAAGATCTAGATGTTTATTTGCATGCGACAAATCTGCAGCTGCCAGTCATTCGTAAAGCAAACAATCCAATTGGTAAACGTTGGGAAAATGAGAAGAGGAGGGAAGGGTGATGGGGGAAGTTTGAGCATTAGTGGGTTGATTAGAAGAAACAAATAAACTTCTTATATTTGGGAAGCTGAAAAGCTCATTTCACAGCAGTCGCATACACATTACCCAGGGAAGATTTTCCTCCTGTGAATAATAAACACTACACCTTTACAAGCCCACACTATGGCTAATGGCATGACACAAAGTTCTGCAGTCAGAGAGAAAGTGTGCGTTTCTAAAAGGCTTTTGACCTTTCACAGCAGGGATTACCCAAAGCCCATCGAGCAATACACAGAAAATAGATGGATACAGAAAAGAGGCATGAGGGGGTGTGTCCTGATGGAAAAATATGTGATAGGACATGTCCTGATGGATCAACGAATGGAATGCTATTAGACGGGTCTCTGGCACAGACCCCTTAAACCGCTGTGGCCAAACAACACGATTACACACACATGTTCATTAGTTCAGTCGTTCCTGCTGTGTTCAGTGTAGTACAACAGTAGCAACTCGTTGAACAGCATGTTTTGTGGATTTCCCATTAAAGGAATCGTTCATCCAAATATGAAAATACTTACTTACCGTCGTGCCATGGGAGAAAACAATAAATATTTTAAGCGCATTTACAGATCAACATTAATCGTCTTCTCTCACAAACATTTTAGTTCGCTTCAGAAGACATTTATAAACCCACTGGGATTACTTTTCGGAGCTTCGCTTTGTTGAGTACCGTATAAAAAGATAACGTGACAACATTTTAAAGCGTCCATAACACATGCTGTTTCTGCGTATCTGATGTTAATCTGGAGTACCTATAGAGTAGTATGACATCCTTTATATCTCCGAAGAGTCTTTAGTTTTATCAGATTTATAAAAGACAGATTAGCTTTCACGATTCTTTCAGATAACGTGTGAAAAAATTCAGAATGAGGAGTTACGAACGGTGGGAGGGGCCAACACTCGTATAGATAACTTATGATTTACTACATGTTTGTGTCGTTTATATAATATGCACTTACGCGCCCATTTCCAACATAACACAGAAGCCTTACTTAAAGGGATAGTTCGGCCAAACTATCCTTTTTAACTATCCTTTTTAACGCATGCAACTCGTGACCCGGTTGAGACTTTTCAATGAACTCCAGCGTTAAACAAACACTCACAAAATTCTGCTCCCACCCCGGATAAACAAACAAACTATATCCATTGTTTCTATAATGCTGGCTTTCTTCTTACATCCAAAAACACAGTTCTTCATTTGTGCTATTGATGAGTTTGATATACAACAAAGCTGTCACGTGATGTGATGCCTTTAACTTTAGCGTCCTCAGTTCTTACTCTCCCACAGATTGACGTGTGGGCGTGGTTTTCCGAGGGAATTGCCTATAAAAAGAAGTGATACGCATGGGCTCCCCCCCCTTAAACGTCAGCTGGACCTGTTTTCGGAAAAACTTTCTGAAACTTTCGGCACAGAAATACTCTGAATCACAACCAACTGCTTTTTTGACACTTTGCATTTTTTTAACATGAGGAAACCAACTCTTAAACTGTGTTAATAAGTACGAAATACCATTGACCCCCCCCCCCAATATAAAATTATTGGTTTGTGTTCAACTGAAGAAAGAAAGTCAAACAGATCAGGGATGGCATGAATAAATTGTGAATAAATAATGAGAATTAAAAATAAATATTATTTTATATTAATAGTAAATAATTTTTTATAACATTTTAACTACACTGTAAAAAAATGCAGAATTTTTGTCAAATCAACATATATTTTTATGTTACTTTACCTTACAAAAAAGTAGATATTGTTATGTCAACTTCTCAAAGGTCAATGTTAAATAGTAGGTTGAGCTGATTTGCAAAAGCAAGTTGTTTTAACTTAATGCAGCAATATTCTTACAGTGTACATTCAAACATGCCAACTGCTCACAAGGATGTTCGACATTGTTGACATTTGCAAACAAACCCAAAAACAAAGAAAGTCATATGACTTTAAAACAACGTGAGAGTTAGTAAATTATGTCAGAATTTAAATTGTATAAATGTTCCTGTTAACATGGACCCTGGAAAACAAAACCAATCATTAGGGTCGTTTTGACATGGAGAAACTGAATAAATGAGCTTTCCATTGACAACAGGATAAGATAATATTTGGCCGAGATACAACTATTTGAAAATCTGGAATCTAAGGGTGAAAAAAATCAAACTTTTGAGAAAATCCCCTTTAATGTTGTCCTAAGTAACACATACAAATACTTTATATATTTACGCAAAAAAATGTACAAAATATCTATCTTTACTTAATATCCTATAATTTTTGGCATAAATATAATTTTGACCATACAATGTTTTGTTGACTATAACTACAAATATACCCGTGCTACGTATGACAGCTTGTTACTTATGGTTTTGTGGTCCAGGGTTAAATATCACCTTTGTAAACCTTGATTATAAATTCTACTGAAGTTAAAAGTTTAGCAGCTAGCAGCTTGAATTAGGGCTGTCACGATTATGAAATTTGGCTGATGGTTAATTGTCTAATAAATTGTGACGATTAATTGCCTGTTTTAGGGCTTTGACAATTATGCTGATAAATTGCCTATTTTATTGCTTTGAAATTTAATTCTCATACATTTTTTCTTCGTTTATGAAATAATTTTCACATATTGTTGTGATTATAATTATAAATATATAATTCTTTTATAAATTATAATTATATAAATATATATAATTAAATTAAATATTTTGCAAGTTTTACCTGGCAGTAAATATTAATATACAAAACGCATATTAAAAAGCAATCTGATCTGGTCTTGTTTATACAGGCACTGTAGCTCCCCCTTGTGTTCTTTAGAGAGATGTGCAATCATTGCGGTGATCTGAAATCATCGCGATGAGGTCAAACAATCACGGTGAAACGATTATTTAATCATTGTGACAGCCCTAGCTTGAATGAAAAGTGATCATTCTGGTTCTCAAAGTGAAAAACAATCATTTCAGTATAAACTTTCATACTTTGGCTTTTAAGTTATTAAATGAGAACCAGCACTGAGACTTACAAGTTTAAAGAAAGGAGATATGCAACGAGATACCTTTCAAAACTCTAAGTTATGCACAATATACGGGCATGGACCCTGGAATGTAATACATGTGGAGATTGTCTCTCACCGTATTTCTGGGAATCTGTACATCTCCAAGGGCAACAACACAATAAGACCAAAACAGAAACCAAAATGAAGAAAAGCTCTTTCTATATTCGTTTTGAGCCATTAAAAAGAGAGAGAGAGAAAGAAAAACATCACTGCTTTCATTGCAAACCAAAACCCCTTGATGACTAACGAGGATGAACTCAGCCAATCATCTGCTTCTCATTAGCATAGCATTAGTTTAAGAAGGAAAGGTTTAAGACTTCCAAAAAAAGACTCAAACAGGTAATTGAAAATACGCAATACATGATTACTGATTAAAAAGACTAAAAACGAAAGGAACAAAAAAGAAAGAAAGATGTCATGTTTGCCTCGGGCCTACAGCTGCTCCTAATGTCATCGATTTAATTTATCTGCACAAACACTGAATTGAAGAGAGCACACATTTAGAGAGACGCAAGACTTTCCTCACCATGTAAAAACACGGTAGTCTTAGCATCTAACCACCCCAAAAAATCTTAAAGGGGTCATATGACGTTGCTAAAAAGAACGCTATTTTGTGTATTTGGTGTAATGCAATGTGATTAAATGTTTTTTTTTCACATTCTGTACATTATTGTTGGTCCTCTATGCCCCGCCTTTCTGAAACTTGCAGATTTGTACAAAGTTCCAGTGCGTTGTGATTGGCCGATAACCCCCTTAACATATTTGGAATATCAGCTCCCAAAGCACAGCGTCTTCACATCATGCCGGCAGCAATAAAACTACTGCAAGAATAAGTTAAGCCTTTCAATTGGGTGGTGTTGTGCAAAAATCCTCCCACACAGTGACATAGATATGTGGAGGCATATTTGAATGAGGCTCGAGGATAAAAACATAAAAATATTTTATCGGCTGTGCCTTTTGTTTACACGGCGGCAGCGTTTTGGGGCATAAGAACGCAAAAAATTAAATAAACCTCCAGAGTGGAAATCTTAAAAACGCTTTACCATCGCGTTCCCATCTAAAGGGTAGAAACGCAAAAGTCTGCTCACGGTGGCTTTCGTTGCGTATGCGTTTACATCACAGGCATGCGCCAGTTCAGGAAAATAACAACAAACATGTCGGATTACTTCCATACGTCGGACCTTCCAGTTGCCATAGTAGCTCTGATAAATATACACAAGTCTTTCCAGCAGTTGTACAAAATATTCACAGCTAGTATTAATTACCTCTATCAAACTATTGATGCGCCAATTCGTCGAAGGCAAGCCAGACGGCTTTGGACGAGACCTGGGAGAACCTGGAAGAAGGTTGTACGCAGGCATGTGGACTTGGTGTTGTTGTGTGTCAGTGCTTCACATTGCCACCTAACTGCCTGGAGTGCATACTACATCCAATATCACACACCTTTGCGTCACCATGCATGCAGATCCCCCCCCCAAAATGTTCGTATAAGCGCAGAATAAAAAAATGTTAATCCAACACCACTTTTGCGTTTTCTATGCAGATAATTTCTGTGCAAACGTAACCTTAGGAAGGCGTAGATGAGCCTTCACTTTTAGGGTTTGAGACTTCCTTTTTGCGACTTTACGAATCTTATATATGCACAGCTTTTAACACTTCAAAGACAAAAAAAAAACATGAAATCGCAGAGACTGATCAACTAAAAAGGCTTTTAATACGACTGGCAATTTATGTGGCAAAACAGCAGAAGCTAAAATGTGTAATAAGCAGATTTCAGGAACACACGTTATTTCAAGCTGCATTCACACCGCCAGCGACTAACAATGGCACACTGTAAAAAATACTTTGCTGCCTTAAAATGTTTTGTTGAATCAACTTAGATTTACAAGTTATGTCAACAGAGATGAGTTGTCACAACTTATAAAATATAGTTGAGAAAAGTCAACTTAATTTTATAAGTTATAATAACTCGCCTGTAGTTATAACAACTCATCTCTAGTCAAGATAAATAATAGTAAGTTGAAATGACTTGTAAATCCAAGTTAATTCAACAAAAAATTTTAAGGCAGCAAAGTTTTTTTACAGTGCAAGAGCGACATGGAAGCTTGGCGACTTTTGGCGACACAAGCAACAGTGAAGCTACGTAACAAAGTTATGTAATTTATGAAAATAATGATCAACTTTTGGGAGCGACTACCAATAGAAGTGAAGCAGTGGAGTTCACTTCATCCATCTTTCATCAGTTACCCAGGGGACGGTTAATTGTTTCTAATTGTTACTAGGATAATCACAATTAAGTAAAGCCTCCTAACAATCTTATTGGAAGAGACAGGCATCACACAGTGATAAACTCGCTGGTGGTATATAAGATTTAAAAATATTATATAACTATTTGGGTGAAAATCAGATAAGATTTGTAATTGCTCAGTATATTAAGATGCAAATGGTCTCAAATGGAAAACTCAACAAATTGCAATAATGCTGCTGTTGGTGAGGCAAAAAAAGGTGTTAATGAAATTTACTGTCATCAAGATTTTTGTTAGTCTTTTATACACCCCTATACAATATCACAACAAACAGTACAACCCGTGATGTTGATTCATAATTAAATGACTCTTATGAGCTGGCTTGCACTGGTTAATAGTAACAAATCATTTGAATTAAATTGATCAAACAAGAATTTACAAACAAGTATTTTTTGTTGTCATATCTGAAAACAAGTTACTGCGATGTATAGGTAAGGTTTAGTCAAATACTGTTGATATTGTGACAACATGTAGTTAAAGATAAATATTCACCATAAAGCTTTGTTTTAATAAAAATGTCAGAAACATCTGTTAATTAAATACCAGAAAACAAGTTACAGCAATGTATAGGTAAGGTTAAGTAAAATACTGTTGATATTGTGACAATGTGTACTTAAATATACATATTCACCACAAAGCTTTGTTGTAATAAAAATGGCAGAATTCTGTTAATTAATTATATTAAAATAAATTACTACGATGTATAGGTAAGGTTTGTGATATCTAGAATAGTCAAATACTGTTAATATTATAATATGTAGTTAAAGATACATATTCGCAATAAAGCTTTGTTGTAATAAAAATATCATTGCTGTTTAAATAAAAAAAGACACACATAAAAAAAGTTATAACTAGTTATTGTTTACGGTAGTAAGGTCAAATTGTCAAGTTGAACTGATTAAAAAGGAGAACATTTTGCCGAGCACAACAATAGCAACATCTAAAATTACAAAGTTTAATTCATGTTAATCTTTACTCGCCATACAGTTCCTTAAAACTCATCCATAAAACTAAACTTCAACATCTGAAACTTCACCTATAAATGAATCAATTCAGCAACTAAAAGCAGCAATTTCTTACCAAACGTATTATTTTACCTTCAAGGGATTCCCCCAAATAATCCACACGAGCCTTAACCACTGCAAAAAGTGTCAAGTAAGCGACTAAGGTGGCATTTGTACTTCGGATATGAGAAGTGCATGCCACAGATAAGAACAGAAGAACTGTACATGCAAAACCAAGAACAAGCAGAAAGGTGGTTCCCAGTTATCTGACTCATCTAGTGCACTTCATCACTCCATTTCTGGCCATTACTGCTGCCTGTGTTGATGAAATGCAGGGCATCGGTGAAAGCACTAGGTAACTATTATCTGCGTCACGCGTGACAGAGCTAACACACTCTCTCTCTCTTTTGCAAACACTCACTTTCTTTCTTTCTCTCTGCGGCTCTACTCAAAGTCTAACTCACCTCTCAGACCTCCAACCGGTTCTTTTCTCTAAAATCCTGTTTTGAAATATCACAAGTCAGATGCTTTTCCGTTTAACCTTTCAATCCCTAACAAAACTAAAGACAAATAAGAAGGAAAAGGAAACCAAACAGGAAAACCGTAAGGAAGAAACTCACCATCACCGAGGAGAGCTACTCCACGCTCTGCCTGCAAGTTGAATGTTTTGATTTTTTCCTAAGTGTTCCAGCGAGAGAAGACGAGTCACAGGCTCAAGGGAGCAGGCTGCACGCGTGCGAAGGGAGAAGAGAAAGACGAGAGATGGTTGAACGAGTGCGCCTCAAACAGTCGTGAGCTCGCTCTCCTCTCTTTCCTGCCCTGCCATCGCAAAACAAAACGCCCACGCTTCTTTTTCTCTGCTCTGACCCCAGTGAGCTCGCTCGTGCTTTCCCTCCCTCCCCTCCATCTCTCTGTACACAGACAGAGACGGCCCATCAGGACACAGCCAGCCAATCGGTGATCAGCTCTGTTTCTCAGCCCAGCAGTGCACACCCACACAAACACATACACACAAAAAAAGAAGAGAAAACGAGAGAGGAAGAGAGATAAACGGCAGGAGGAAGAAAGCATGCAACAGGATGTTGTTGTGGGTCAGAGGGAAAGTGTATATGACAACAAACAAAAAGGGAACGCACGTAATGACGATATGTTCACTGTGCACCGCATAGCGCTTTGGACAAACCAAATGTACGTATGCCCAATGAGAGAAAAAAAAACATAAGAGGAACAAACAAAGACAAGAAGAGATAATGAGACGATATGAGATGAAACTTCTTGAGACAAGAAAACAACTTGACATGACAAGAAGGCAAAGAGACTTACCAAAAGAGAATATACATAAGACAAGCAGAAAGAAATAAGAATCAAGATGAGACGAGAGGAAAAGAGACCTGAATAAATTACGATAAAACAGATGAGAGGAAGGAGATAAAAATATTTAAGGGTACAAGAGAGGATACAAAAATGAAAGAAAAACAAGAGAAGAGAAAAATAGAAGAGAGATATGATGAGGACAAGACGAGTTGAGACAGATTACAGAACATGAAAACGCTTGACAGGACATGACAAGAAGAAGAGACTAGATGAGATGATAAGAGATTAAGCTTAAGAAATGTGAGAAGAAAAGAGAGAAGACAAGACGGCAATATAACACTAGAAAAACTAAATGACAGAGGAGAAAAGATGAGATAACAAGAAAAGAAAGGTGAATGAGACTATAAAAAATAGAAGAGAAACTATGGAAAAAGTGCAAGAAAGGACATTTGATAAAAAAGACAAGACTAGAATAAGAGACTAAATGAGACAAAAGGAGAACAAGATGAGACAAGATGTAAAGAAAAGAAACGAGAAGATAAGAGATTAAACTTAAGAAATGTGAGAAGAAAAGAGAGAAGACAAGACGGCAATATAACACTAGAAAAGTGAAATGACAGAGGAGAAAAAGATAAGATGAGATGACAAGAAAAGAAAGGTGAATGAGACTATAAAAAATAGAAGAGAAACTACGGAAAAAGTGCAAGAAAGGACATTTGATAAAAAAGACAAGACTAGAATAAGAGACTAAATGAGACAAAAGGAGAACAAGATGAGACAAGATGTAATGAAAAGAAACGAGAAGATAAGAGATTAAACTCAAGAAACGTGAGAAGAAAAGAGAGAAGACAATAAGAAAGGAGACAACATGGCAAGAGAAATTACAGAGGAGAAAAGATGAAAAAAGATAAGATGAGACAAGATGAGATGACAAGAAAAGGAAGGTGGATGAGACTAAAATATAGATGGGAACCAGGGAAAAGAGAACAAGAGAAGACACTTAATAAAAAGACAAGAATAAGAGATTTAACGAGACGAAAAGAGAACAGGATGAGACAAGATGTAAAGGAAAGAAACGAGAAGATAAGAGATTAAACTGAAGAAATGTGTGAAGAAAAAAGACAACACGACATGAAAGGAGACAACATGGCAAAATAACGACAAGAAATGACATAGAGAAGAAAAGATGTTATGAGACAAGATGAGATGACTAGAAAAGGGTAGTGGATGAGACTATAAATTATTAAGGGAGCCAGGAAAAGAGGACAAGAAAAAACACTTTATAAAAAAGAACAAGACAAGAAGAAGAGACTAAACAAGATGAAAGCAGATGAGATGAGACGCAAACGAAACCAATGAGAAAATAAGAGATTAAACTGAAGAAATGTGAGAAAAAAGATAGAAGACAAGATGACAACCTAAGACAAGAAGCGAGAAATGACAAAGAGGAGAAAAAATGAGACGAAATAAGACAAGATGACAAGAAAATGGTAGTGGATAAGACTATACAAAAATAGCGGAGAACCAGGGAAAAAAGGACAAGAAAAGACACTTGATAAAAAAGGACAAGACCAGAAATACTAAATGAGACAAATGGAGAACAAATGAGACAAGATGCAAAGAAAATAAATGAGATGATGAGAGATTAAACTTAAGAAATGTGAGGAGAAAAGAGAGAAAAAAACAAGAGATGAGAGGAGAAAAGAGAGAAGACAACAAGAGATGAGAGGAGAAAAGACGGCAAAACGAGAGAAATGACAAAGAAAAATTGAGAAGGGATAAGACAAGACAATATATATGACAAGAAAAGGAAGGTGAATGAGACTATAAAAATAGAGGAGAAACAGGGAAAAGAGGACAAGAGAAGACACTTGATAAAAAGACAAGAAGAGATTAAATGAGACGAAAGGAGAACTAGATGAGACAAGATGAGATGACAAAAAAAAGAAAGGTGGATGAGACTAAAAAATAGATGGGAACCAGGGAAAAGAGGACAAGAGAAGACACTTGATAAAAAGACAAGAATAAGAGATTAAACAAGACAAAAAGAGAACAGGATGAGACAAGATGTAAAGGAAAGAAACGAGAAGATAAAGAGATTAAACTGTGAAAATGTGAGAAGAAAAGAGAAAAGACAACAAGACATGAGAGAAGACAAGATGGCAAAATAACGACAAGAAATGACATAGAGAAGAAAAGATGTTATGAGACAAGATGAGATGACTAGAAAAGGGTAGTGGATGAGACTATAAATTATTAAGGGAGCCAGGAAAAGAGGACAAGGAAAAACACTTGATAAAAAAGAACAAGACAAGAAGAAGAGACTAAACAAGATGAAAGCAGATGAGATGAGACGCAAAGGAAACCAGTGAGAAAATAAGAGATTAAACTGAAGAAATGTGAGAAAAAAGATAGAAGACAAGATGACAACCTAAGACAAGAAGCGGAAGAAAGAAGAGGAGAAAAAATGAGACGAAATAAGACAAGATAAATGACAAACGAGAGAAATGACAAAGAAAAATTGAGAAGGGATAAGACAAGACAATATATGACAAGAAAAGGAAGGGGAATGAGACTATAAAAAAAGAGGAGAAAAAGGGAAAAGAGGACAAGAGAAGACACTTGATAAAAAGACAAGAAGAAGAGATTAAATGAGACGAAAGGAGAACAAGATGAGACAAGATGTAAAGGAAAGAAACGAGATGATAAGAGATTACGACAAGAAGTAACAACAAGAAACAAGAAATGACATGGAGAAGAAAAGATGTTATGAGACAAGATGAGATGACCAGAAAAGGGTAGTGGATGAGACTATAAATAATTAAGGGAAAAGAGAACAAGAAAAAACACTTGATAAAATAAAACAAGACAAGAAGAAGAGTCTAAACGAGATGAAAGCAGAACAAGATGAGATGAGACGCAAAGGAAAGTAATGAGAAAATAAGAGATTAAACTGAAGAAATGTGAGAAAAAAGAGAGAAGACGACAACAAGAGAAGAGAGGAGAAAGATGACAACATAAGATGACAAGTAAAGGGTAGTGGATGAGACTATTAAAAATATCAGAGAACCAGGGAAAAAAGGACAAGAAAAGACACTTGATAAAAAGGACAAGACAGGAAGAAATACTAAATGAGACAAATGGAGAACTAATGAGACAAGATGTAAAAAGAGGAAACGAGAGAAGACAACAAAAGATGAGAAAAGATGGCAAAAAAGAGAAATGAGAAGAGATAAGATGAGACAAGATGAGATGACAAGAAAAGAAAGGTGGATGAGACTAATAGAAGAGAAACAGGGAAAAAATGACAAGAGAAGAAGAAGAGATTAAATAAGACGAACGGAGAAAAAGATGAGACAAGATCTAAATGAAAGAGATGAGATGAGACGCAAAGGAAAGTACTGAGACAATAAGAGATTACACTGAAGAAATGTGAGAAAAAAGAGAGAAGACAACAAGAGATGGGAGAAGGCAAGATGACAACATAAGACAGGAAACGAGAAATGACAAAGGGGAGAAAAAATGAGACGAGATAAGACGAGATGACAAAAAAAGGTAGTGGATAAGACTTTAAGAAAATATCAGAGAATGAGCAAAAAGAGGACAAGAAAAGACACTTGATAAAAAAAGGACAAGACCAAAAGAAATACTAAATGAGACAATTGGAGAACAAATGAGATGTAAAGAAAAGAAACGAGACGAGACGATAAGAGATTAAATTTAAAGTCGCAATGAAAAGTAAAATAAAAAACTGTAATTTGTTTTGTAATATTGTGGTATTTTTTACAAATGATTTATCTGTGAGCTTCATTAATTTAAAAAAATTAATGTGCCCTCATAATCTTAAATCAAGAAATGCAAATCTCCTCCCCTCCTAAAAACGATCTCTCTTTACTTCCGGTCAAAATGTATGGCAGGTGGGCGGGGTCCAGGAGAACGATTAGCAACACGACCCAACTTCAAATGATCCAATCAGATCTCGATGGACAAATCCTGCCCTGCCTTAGTTCATTTCAGAGGCCGGTTTTACTCGGATACACGTCACCACAGAAAAAATTAGGCAATTGATACTTCCGTTTCATGGCGACTTTAAGAATGTGAGGAGAAAATAGAGAAGACAACAAGAGATGAGAGGAGAAAAGACGAGCAAACAAGAGAAATGACAAAGAAAATTGGAAGAGATAAGACAAGACCACAAGGTGAATACGACTATAAAAATAGAAGAGAACCAGAGAAAAGAGGACAAGAGAAGACACTTGATAAAAAGACAAGAAAAGAAAAGATTAAACGAGACGAAAGGAGAACAAGATGAGACAAGATGTAAAGGAAAAAAACGAGACGTTTAAAGAGTTTAAACTGAAGAAATGTGAGAAGAAAAGAGAGAAGACAACAAGAGAGGAGACAAGATGGCAAGAAAAGAGAAATGACAGAGGAGAAAAAAATGAGACAAGAGGAGATGACAAGAAAAAGAAGGTGAATGAGACTATAAAAAATAGAAGAAAACCAGGAAGAAGCCAATATACTGCAGGCCTTAAAATAGACAGATGAAGAGAGGAGACATAAAGAGAGAAAGACAGAGAGAGACTGTTATACCGGGGACCTCCATCAAACACACTCATTTCCTCTTCCTCTGTTAATGTTTGTGGTTTTCGCACACACATACACACACCTGGCATTTCTAACCTCCTGCTTATAACAGGAAAGTGACAAATGCAAATCTTGCTGATCGTATCTCCAAATGTGAACTGCAGGTGTTCGCTACTGCCGAGCTTACACATATCAACATTTCACACACAAAACATTCAACTTAGTTTTGGGTGTGCGTAACATTCGTCTTCTGGTTTGTAGTAAGACAAACCGACATTTCTTTAACAAGAGATATTGAGATTGGGAACACAGTCAACCTGGTTGACTTTCACAATTGAACCACTAAGTTTTCTGGTTGTACACAGAATGATCAAAAGAAAAATGTCTCTTAAACTGATCCCAAATCTGACAAATTAATTTAGGACCAGAAAAGGAAACTAACAGATGAAGATCATTAAATGTGACATTTTTAGTTGGTATAAATTGCATCATTTTCTTCAAAATGTAAAACAGACAAAAAAGATCTGTGCTGTTAGGTCTAAGATTACACAACATTTATTGCGTAATAACAGCATTAGTTTGTATCTTTACATATTGACCAAGCAACCAGAGTGCTGTTATTATTATTACTTCATATTTTGAAAGACAACATCAAAATAGATCCTATTTACCCTAAAAGCCTTATTGGTCTAAAGAAATAAAGTGCACTCATTACCTTTTACATCAAAATCTAATACCACGCTTTGCTTCTAAATCTCTTTGCTGACATAACCAAAGCTGCATATGTTATGAAAAAATACAAACCTACTAGATTTCAATGTGTCATAGTGCAAATGGTTCTAGCATGTTCTAAAGATGCTACTTGTGATGTAGACAGTTCTCAGGGCTTTGCTATTGTGGATGCTAGGGTGTTATGTAGAGATGTCCCAATTCGATCATGTGATCAGAAATAGGGCCCGATCAGGTGGTTTAAGACTCAACCGTAATCGGCCATTACCTCCCAATCAGAACTTAGATACAGGGGTTTAAATTGGGATAGGGCCGCCCAGGTCTCGCTCTGTCAGTGTGAACTGACGAGAAGCGAATAATGATGTGTTTTCTTTCATAGGCTTCACGCTCGTGCGTGCGGGGCACCCACAACAAAAACGTATTATGCGAGCGGGTTTTTACCGCTCATTTAAACGATGCGTCGATCGTTTTTGTCACCATGTGCTCAGTTAATCTACATCTGTACGCTGCTCTGCTTCTCACTCAGAACCTCATTCCAGAGATGAGAGAAAGAGAGGTATGAATGGTGCCCACGTCGAAAAAACATTACAATATGTTAACTGATCAAAGCAAAGTGAAGCCCACAAACCCTCTCATGCGAGGATAACCACGCAATGTGCATGTTAATGTGAAACTATGATGATAATAATAACAAATCGCCAACTACCGTCGTGAAAGCCTTCTATTGGCAATATGTCTATTAGCACAACCCTATGCTGCGTTCTGTCCGCTAATCTGATACTGTAATGAAAATGAATGTATATTATAAAACGGGCAGTTCTGGTTCTTCATTCTGAAAACGCTGTTGAAACGCGTTCTAAGCCTTGATAAAATACACCGGAAACCTCATGGTTTAGACCACATTAAGTATCACTGCGCCACTGTTGCTGCGTACTGATTTATGAAAATAAACACCACAGTCTTTGATCATTTTTTTTATTTGTCTACAATTGCACAATTAATGTAGCCTGACGTTGTCATACTCAATTCTAGTCAGAATTTGAGTCTGATACCGCTCCATTGAGCTAAAATTATGAGGCGTGTCTCAACCGAAAAATGCCTCTGCACTCAATTGGATAGACATACGACCAATCAGAGCAACGGAGTGTGTGATGTTGAAATGACGTATTTAGCAGCCTGACCGAACTGCTAGTAATTTCGCTACAATGATACTAAAATCATTGTAATTATACTAAGTCTGAGTTAGCGAAGGTACATCAACACCTACTATGTTTACAACATTTCATTTATATCACAACATTAAGTATTTACTAAGTCATACAGTAAGACTATCTCTTACCATTTGAACTTCATCCCAGCGATAGCTACCCATTACGTTGGCTTGAAAAATATCGGAGCCTAGCATGTCCCTCCACTTATTCAGCAGTCACGATTCCAGGCTTCCGAAAAGAAGCTGGCAACGACCGCTAATTATATCCATCTCGTCGTGCACGCCGAGTTGCATCGCTGTGATACCCATTTCAGTTGCTTCTTTAACTTTGTCCTCCATAGGAAGGACGGCGAAAACATAAACAAATGCCTTCGCGTTTCTCTGTTCCTCTTTTTAAATCAATGCTCTGTCGATATCTTTTAGAACAGACTCAATGTCAGAATCCACACATCTGAATTCACCAGCGGCAGCCATTTCATTGTAAACAGATTGAACACACGCGCTCTTTGGTGACGTGGTTGATACGTTACTGTTGATCATCTGTCCATCATCGTATAAAGCCCGCCCTCAAAATTTGATTCGTCGGCCTGTTTTGGTATTCGCATAGTAGCTCCTCAACGGTGAATCCCCAGACCGATCTTCCCCGTATTTCAAATCGTGGTGGGCGGGGCTAAGATCGGCTGGCACCCAGGCTACAATTAATGGCAATATCCAGATAAATATCAATAAATATTGATGAGTCATCTCGTCGATAAAGAGAAAACGTTCTCTGAGGAGTTACTCAAGTTCAGAGTTCATCATGCTTTCAAGCATATTTGATCATTACTTCAACAGTTGCACAATATAAATGTTAATGTATAAATTAGATGAATGGTGATTTATAAAATAAACACCACAGTCTTAAATCATATTTTCATTGTGTCTTTGCTGCGTCTGTGTTGGTTGGGAACTGCGCTCTGTTTCAGTCACACTTGATTCTGAGGAACTACTTTGTTTGGCGGAAGATTAATATTTGTACTAATATAATTACAACTTATTTGTGTTTTATTTGATAAAATACCGCTAACGTTATGCATATGAAGTAACCGTTTTATAAACGCAATAAACCCCTCGAAGCAGTAGGGTTACAGTGCATTTTATAACAACAACGCCCCTTAGCTGTTATAAAATGCACTGGTAACCCACTGCTTCTTGGGGTTTATTGCTTTAGTAACTCACTTTTTAAAATGTACAACTTTTAATAAATAACTATGTACATGCTTAGGATGTTTGCATTGTAATAATAATGTACACTTCAGATATAAAAACGTAGTGTTTTATCATTGAAATCTGATAACGTCCTATTAATTTAATAGAATGTTTGGGCTTACCAATTTGGCGCGGTGGCTTTACAATTGTGACGTCATGCACAATCCAGTCATTTATGTAGATCAGAGGTTGTTTCCAAAGATATTTAAAGATCACACACAGTTTCTGCCAATCTCATGTGAAATACTATAGAGTAGCATTTCATACTTCAAATGTCCATAAAGTCTTTCGTGTTGTCAGATTTATAAAAGACAGAACAGTCTTTCCGTTTTTTTTGTTTTCGAAAAAGGCAGAACTCTAGGAAGCATATGATGGGAGGAGATAAAGAGTTACAAGTACAGCACAGCTATACGTTCGTGTGGTTTACATTAGAGGCCGTTTACACACTGCGTTTTCATTGATCGGATCACAAGTGGACGACGTTAATGCCAGGTGTAAACGGTGTTCAAAACGTTTTGAGCTCTTCCACTTTCAACCACATTCAGAGGTAGTCGAAAACCCTTTCGATCGGATTGCTTTTGTAGTGTAAACGCACATGTGGTAGAATGCGTTCAAACAGCCACATGCGACCGCCTTCTCTCCGCCCATTTATCTAATCTGAGGTACTGAACACAAGTTTTACATCTTTTCTGACTTCTGGTGCGAACACACGGTGAACAGCGCTATTTTTAGCCTTTCATTGATAAAACTAAAGCGGCTGATCTCCGCAGTTTCATTTTGAAAGCGTGTGAAAGTTGTGTGATCCTATTTCATCAATTGCGCTGAAAATTCAGAGAAAGCTTTAACATATACATGTACAAAACACTGTGCAGCATGTTTTACTTACTACACAAGCAGCGAACTCCAACATAATATTAGTTTGTGTCCATATAAACTCGTCATTACTCCCGCTCGCGTTTAAAGGATAACATGAGAGACTCGCCCACCATCTCGACACAACACCCCCTCACATTATTCAGGACAGAAGTCAAAAGTGTACAAAAGAACCAGATTTAAGTGTAAACGTGATGTGTCTCTATCATCCAGTTGTGATCCGAACGATGAAAACACATCTTAATACCATTGCCGATTGCAAACAAAACACTTTATCATATTTACATTACATATTTACTTGTAGACTGTGGTTCCGACTACTAAACGGGGGTATTTTAACGTTGGGACCGCTCCATCACTCAGTTGTAAACGATTGGCAAATCTGCCGTCAAACTGGGCCTTGTTTGTAAAGCAATCTTCTTAGAAATGCAGATAACAAACATAAACCCATTCGCAATTACCTTCACTGTTGTCTTAATACAGGGTTACTTGGAAAGCTGAATAAGGTTATCTTCTCCTTACTTTCACAAACACACTTCTTTCATTGTGCCATTGTTAATTTTTGATTTATAACAAAGTTGTCACATGCAGTAATGATTGCGACTTCTGCTCAAAGGAACAATGCTAATGATGAGCGTTCTTGCTCTTACTCTGATGCATGTGTGGCCAATCAGCGTGAATAAATTTGCGCACAAGGCAGCATGGGGAAACCCAGGCTAGAGTTTAGGTGGAGGCAGAAAGCTAGCAAGCGTTTGTTTGGAAACACTTTACAACAAGGTTGTATTTGTTAACTTTAATAAATGCATGAAGCAAAAAAATATAGTTTTTCATTATTTATTACTCTTTGTTAATAATGCGCGCTCACTGGCGCTCCCTAATGCCCGCTCACTGGCGCTCCCTAATGCCCGCTCACTGGCGCTCCCTAATGCCCGTTCACTGGCGCTCCCTAATGCCCGCTCACTGGCGCTCCCTAATGCCCGCTCACTGGCGCTCTCTAATGCCCGCTCACTGGCGCTCTCTAATGCCCGCTCACTGGCGCTCTCTAATGCCCGCTCACACAGGCCCATGTTTAAAGCCCAGCAAGCATGATGCCTGAGTGTTTTTACACTGCTGTTAAACCAATATTGGTGTGCCAATAGTGATGATAGCACCGGCCTCACAGTGACTGAACCCACAGCTTAAGCCACACAACCACAAACAAATGAATGTTGTTGCTTTATCTGTGTGGGGACTATATGAACACGATAAAGGCTACAGGAAACAAAAAATGGCAACCACAAACAAACACATGCAAAACAACACTCTGTACTGATGCAATCTGTCTTCCTCATGGTGACCAGAGATAACTGTAAATCCAGCCAGTTTAGGGCATTTCCTGTGAGAAGCCTGTAATCTTCCTGGATTTGTGTGTGTGCGTATGGGGGTTTAAAGCTCTAAATTAGAGAAATTCATGATGGAAAAAAAGAACAGCAACACATACACATTGAGCATCACTATAAGTCAAGGCTGGATTGTGTTGTAGCTGTAAACTAAATTTACAGTGTTACAAAACTTTAATAGAACTATAACCTGCAGTTAGGTTGTGACTTACATTGAACAGATTGGTCTTATTCCTCTCGCAGAAAAGTCCTTGTGCCGGCATGTGCTTCAGCTGTTGCCATGAGACACTGCTCCCTAGCAACACATCTCGTGCCCATTGCAGGTTCTGTGAAAACACAAATATATTCAGTCAGCTCAGCGTGCAGGAGGGCAAGAGAGTTTGGATGACTTGAATGGAGTGAGGCTGGGGGAACCCAACACAAACACATAAGAAACTGGATGAAGCATGCAGTAGGTCAAGATCAACATACGTCTATGTCAAACAGTCTGATAAGACCTCATTGCAGTGTGCAGTAAGTAAGGATTAATTGATGTTAAATTATTTTACAAAATAATGCACACCCAATATGGTAATGACGCGGTATATACCGTTTCATCAGACGCATGCATGTTGTCGCGGTTACGCATCTGGACTGAGCATACCTTCAAGTCTCTGTTTGTTTAATGGGATAGTGGGAACAAATACCTTGTCGAACATGCCGATCTGTAGTTAACGTTATATACATTATATAGTAGACATTTTACACAGTAATGTTAGCTCAGTGTAGTTTTTGATACGTTTTAGCTTTTATATAAGGTAATCTACTTGCTATTTATTTTGTTTGTTATGAGAAATAAACTCTCTAAAAGGAAGTCGTTATTCATTGCAGAAGTTTACCGCAAGTTACGTTTGTTCCACGAAAGCCGTTTGGTTATGTTGTTACTGCTGAAACCATGTATAATAGCATTTAATGTATAAGTAGGACTTGTTTGAAAGCCCCATATGGCAAAAAAATATTCTGGCCAAAAATATGTTTTTTTGAAGAAAGTAAAGCTTAAATAAAATATTTTTTGAATTTGAAAACCTTCACAAATCAACATTTATTTCAAAATGTATTTCAAGGGCAAGCAATTACAACCCATATGGCAAGAAATGTGTTCTTGGCCAAAATATATTTTAAATATATGCTTAACACAAGTTAATATTATTTTTAAGTATATTTTTTAAATATGTTGGCAACACTTTACTTGAAGGGGTGTTCATAAGACTGACACAACAACTTTATAATCATGACATGACATGTGTTATGAACATGAAGGAGATTTTATGCACATTTATGACAACTGTCATTAAGTGTCATTTGTTCAATTGTATCATTTTTAATGCAAAGATGACATTGTTTGAGACATTACCAACTTGACATTACCAAGACAACATAACTGACCACTTACCAGTGATACAAATTGAATTTGTCATTAAATAAGTGTTAATACTCTGTCAAATAGTTTTATAACTGTGTCATGAATATTTTTCTTGACCTCAACTACAGTGGTAAAAATATAATTTTTCATTAAAATGTCATTAAGTGTTAATACTCTGTCAAATAGTTTTATAACAACATGATGAATATTCTTCAGTTCATAATATTTTTTATTACCTACAGGGGTTATAAAAATAAAATTATAGAAAAAATATAAAAAAAATCAATAATCCAATAATAATAATAATAGGGGTGTCCTCGACTAAGGATTTACATATTCGAATCAGAATTTTTGAATCTTTCCATAGTCGACCGATAGTCGAATCATCTATGTTTGTGTGCATGGGTTGGGAGGGGGCCAGACCAGGTACAAATTGGTAACTTTTATTTTCTTTCACAAGCAGCACACATAAACAACTGTCTGATAAAGTGACCAAAACTGTCTTTCAAGTAATAAACGAAGACAAAACTGACGATGCATTTATATATATATATTTTTAAGGTAAAATGTAAGGCAACATTTGTTTAATTATTCCTAATAACATTTTAAAGCCACGATATACAGAACATCACACAAAAATACATTTTTAACTAAACCTAAAAAATAACAAAGGGGATCCTGCCTTGGAAACTCCGGCTACAATTAAGTGTTTTTATTTAATTTGGAGATATAGCGCGTCAAAGCAGTCATGACCAAAAAAAACCGACAAATGAGAAATGACAAATAATTTGTGATTGTGACTGTAAATGATAAAAACTAATCTTTATATACAATTCATTAAACTTTAATTTATAACAAGAAAAACACTGAAATTAATGATTATATAGACACTACGCGTTATTATTTAGCACAGAAATACCTGCTTGCTTGCTTTGACTTTGATCATCTCTGTATTAAATTTAGATACAGAAAGACCGGATGATATTATTTATTTCAGGAATCTCTTTGCTCTCATTTGAAAGTGAACACCGACTGACCATAATATTAAATCACAAGAAAGACATTCGTGTCATGCAGAAATAGGTTCGGTGCAGATTTCCGTTTCATCACCGAAATAAAAAAAACGGCTTACCTGTTTTGTAGTTTAACTTTAAGATAGACAATATAACCATTCTGTTTTAAATACATTTTAAAAACTTATACTCGTCGAAAAACATCCGTTTTTTAATGTTTAGTTTGATGAACTCCTAAATATGAGACGCAGAGCACCCGTTCGGCTAAATTACATGCGCAAGCATGGCCAGCACGCAATAGCGCAACATCGATACAACGAAAAGCTATCTAAAATTTACATACTTAAATTAGATCGGAATTTACGTTTATAATAAATACATTTTTTTTAATAAAATAAGGTCAGAAGTAGCAAAGTGCAGAACAAATATGCAAAATGCCTCAAGTGCACGGAAACAAAACACAAGCCAAATAGTTAAATCAGATAACCCAAAGTGATTTATAAATAAAATAAAATATAGAAATTATTAAAAGAACGAAAGTCATAGTTTAATTAGCCAGCTTTGTCTTTTAAATGTCGAAACAAAGAGGCAAGGCTTTATTAACATAGAGACCTCTTATGGACGTGAAGCCCGGTCACAGGGGTTGTTGGATTTATTAACGCATTTTAAAAATATTTATTGAAAGCTGCTACTTCACATATTATTTGCACCATTATCATAATATGCAGAATATTAATATATTGTGAGAAAGCTGTTATATGTGAAATCAGATAATGTGTGCACCCATATACGGCCAAAATTGAATGATCCTCAACACATCTGCGACGATTCGACTATGAGATTGGTAGTCGAATCAGGCTTCTCCTATCGATGCATCGAATCTTCGACTATTCGGGGTCACCCCTAAATAATAATAATAATAATATAATACTAATTAAAATTGATAAAATTATACTTAATTGCATTTGGAGACCAAGTCACTTAAAATTAAATGAAAACAGTAAAGTGATGGTTTAAACCATGCAGCATTGAGCTCAATTAATTATAATAATAATAATAATTCATTTTATTTGTAGGCGCCTTTCACTACACTCAAGGACACCTTACAATAAAAACAATACAGTCAAATTGCAGTAATTAAATGTTTTTTTTTTCTTCTATGTCGCAAAATTTCAGAAGCCTCTGTGTGATGAAAAACAAGTTCTGTTAGTTGTCAGTTTTTATGTATTGAGCACATACATAAAGTTAAGTATAAACTTTTGACGTGTCTGTTGCATTTTGTTAAGGTATTTAAAATTATTGGTCAGTTTATAACCTCAAAATCAAGCCATGTAGTTCTGAAAATTGTTTTGTTTTTAATTTTGTGTACATATTTCCTGTTTTTTTTTATCTAAATAAAAAGAGTGAAAATTAAATATGGATGGACTTTAAAACTTAACACACGCACGCACGCACAATAAACTATAAATAAAATAACTAATTCAAAACAATAAATTAATAAAACTACAAAACTAAAATATCGCTGGAAATGGAAGATCAAGTTGTCTGCATTGCATTGTGGGATATATTACTTTATATGCTGCACATTTTGGATTAATTATTAGGCTATTCCATGGATAATTCCCATTATGTGCACAGTATACCAATCACATAAATAGTATAAACAGCATAGTACTATGCTATTATGTAAAGGGCACACAAGAAAAATGCAGAACTTAAAGTAATGACTTAAAACTATGACTTAATGCTAAATCAATGCTCCTACAACACTTAAACTTGATTACACTGCACCAGCCCATAGAAAAATCAATTTCCACACGACTAATTCACAGCTAATAGATACACATAGCAACACAGCGCTACAGTGTGACATCTTCATTAGGATACGCATGTCTCTCACTGCGTGTCATGCACAAACAAGAGCTCAAAACGCCGTTCGTGGCCATTCATTAAATCCCAGTCACCCCGCTTTCGCCTTGGGAACGAGTCGGACGTGATTAAACTATGTGAAATCTCTGGCTTGTCGTTGTGGGGTGATTAAATTTCAGAGCTGAAAGATCTCTGCTCACAGATCAGATGGAGAAAAATAAACATCTCGCCGTGGAGAGACAGATACGGCATGTGTGTGCCTTTCTTCATGAGACTGTGTCTGAAATAGCTCAGAAAGAGAGATAATAGGATACAGCACCTTATTTTAAGGGTCTGTACTCAAACAACAGGCATATACACAAACAAGCACTCTCCTGTTGGTGAAAACACACACACACACACACACACACACACACACACACACACACACACACACACACACACACACACACACACACACACACACACACACACACACACACACACACACATTGTGGGACAACTCGGTCATAAATGGTGTTTCAACAGGTGATTTTTCTAACAAAACATGCAAGATCAATCTCCATCTTCAAGCATTTGTGGGTTAGATTTAAATTTTATGCAAAAAGCCTCTTTTTGTAATAGTTCCTTGCCTCAATCCCTGCACCACCATAAGGACCTAAAATAGGAATAATTGAAGACAGGCCATAAAATTATTAGAAAATAATGCATACCTAAGGTGGTAATGTGGCACGACGTAAAGTGGAGTGTGCATTATTTTCGAATAATTTAAAGAACCGGGAGCTGTTGAATATTTTATTCCGATTGGTTGAAATATGTTCCACAGGTATGCATTATTTTTTGATAAACGCATACCTGACCTGCCAAATGTCTTAAAATAACCACCAAAGCAATATTTGTGGTAACCATTGTATAAGCAGAATAAAAAACTCAGGTCATTTGAATTACTCGAAAATAATGCACACCAGTGGTGTAATTACACAGTACCCTTTACCACCTTGGTTGTGCATTATTTTTGATATACAATTCAATGGCCCATCGTCAATTATTCCTAAATTTTGCACATTGCAAGGTTAACTTCATCTCCAATCAAGCTGAAATTTCCTTTAAAAAATCATAGCAGTTTGAGATATAACACAAACCGTGTTGGATGGATTACATGTCAGTCACATAGCAAGAGAGATGATACGCTCAGATTCTGACCCACAATGCTTTGCTTTCTTTCTTAATATCCTTTTCTATTAAGCAGGAAAATATATTAAATTGTGTGGCTATGGATATTTCTGCAGTCTTTTTAATACTAAAGAATTCTTGTCTTTGATACAATGACTGTCGCTATTGTTGAGTATCTATTGTTGAAATCTGAAACGAACTGCTGTTTAATCATCGCACATGTCTATAAGATAGCATGTTAGTCTATTCATCTATTATAATACAATCAGAACCTCTAATATGCATGAATGCATTAGTAATATTGTTACATTGAATGTGAAATATTGTATCTTATAAAGATTGTTTTATTTATTTTTAAATGCACTGTTAAATGTGTCACTCCATAGAGACTAACTACTAACCTTTTTACATGTCAGGGACTATAAGTTGTGACTTTTACTGAATTTGCTTGATACATTAATATTTTAATCTCTCAATAAAAAAAAAATGAAGTATATATGGTACCAAACAGCCTTTAGTCTAATTCAACAGGATACTTATCTAGAAAGGGTTTTTACATGACCTGACCACATGTGCAAAAAAAGGTGTGGGGAGTCCCCACTGGCCAAGTGTCTACTCCACATATCAGCCACAACACAGAAACAAACTGTAGAGGCTGTAAAAGGGGCATCAGGTGAACGTAAGTGGTTTGTTTAGTGGTCACAGTTTCCAACACATACGTCTTATCTGTGGTCCTTCAAAAACACACATACACGTTCAGGATGGGTTTACCTAGAAACCCTTTCACACAGCATGCCAATCCCAGAAAATTGCCAGAGTGCCTTATGTGTGAATGCAAACACATCCCGGGAATTGATCGCGGGATGGGGACCTGGTAACATTGCTGCGATCAGTCCCAGAACGCACGCTGTGTGAATAAAAGGTAGGGACAATGTACGTAGGGCTGCACGATAAATCGCATGTGTTTGTCACGCACATCTCGTCAGTAATGCCGGTTCCTTGATTAGTAGTAAATCTCTATCAGCTGTTTTCAGTAGTGGTGATGAGCCACGTGTTGTCGCAATGACATAGTTATCGTTCAACTCTTTGACCGGGGAGGATTTTAAAAGCAGATTAACATTCACGGCGAAAAATGTGGACAAACTGATATGAAGCATAGATTAGGGAGCTCCACACTATCCATGCACTAGTTCCTCATATGATTAAATCATAAAATACTCACAAGAATGGTTTCTAGAGAGAAAATGTGGATCATAAGCAAACAACGCTTCGGAAAAAAATTACTACGTTTTACAACTATAAATACATTACACTTCACATCCTGTTGTTATGTGTCTTTACGAGATCTTTATGGGATTTGTGTGAACCAAGCGTGCCGCACAAGCCCTGAATAATGAAGCCAAAATGTCTCGATCGCCCCCCAGTAACTGGTCCCAGTATAGGTCATAAACCCCGCCTCCCCATGTTATTCAATGGGACTTGAGTCCAACTAAACAATTTAATTACACTTCAATTATTTTTTTTCTGAAGCTGGTTTCTGTCATTTACTGTAGTTTTTATCACGCTGATGTAAAACAAGTTTGTTTTTAGTTAGTTATTTAATGATATAAAAACGGTGGTGTCATGTCATGATTGACAGCTGTGATATCGTGATATGCGCATTCTGCGAGAGCAAGGGCGGGGTCTTGATTTCGCGGCTTTACTTCCTGCTCACTACTGCGCTGGACTTGTCCCGAAATCGCTACTGCGCAGACTCAAGACCCAAGATGTCAGCGCCGTATGGGGACGCTGGCGGCTCCACTTTTCACCAATAGAAGAGAGCGAACAGGCGACGTCCATCTTTTTTACAGTCTATGGTGTGAACGCACACACAGATTCCAGAATATCCCTGGCAGTGTGAATTAAACCAAATTAAACGATCCCGGGACAAATCCTGGGATACATTATAGAGAACTAATCTAGGTAGGATGACAACTTTTTAGTTTGAAAGCAAAGTGTCTGTTCTTTCACTTGATATATTGTATGTTTATATATTTAAAGAAGAACATTTTCTGGAAGGAATTCAACTTTTTTGAAAATCATGAAAAATGGTGGTACTGGCTGGCAACTTTTTTTTAAAAGCTGTCAGGGAAAGAGTTAAAGGGAACATAATATCTGACTGTTTCCATGTTTAAGTGCTATAATTGGGTCCCCAGTGCTTTTATCAACCAAGAAAATGTGAAAAAATAATTGACAGCAGAGTTAAGTTTCAATTTCAACAAAGCAACATTATGGCGATCAGTCTTTGCATTTTATCAGGAGCACATTTTTGCTGACATGTTTAAAGTGGCAATTTTAAAATGCCGTTATAAATTATCTATGAGGTATTTTGAGTTAAAACTTTACATATGTACTGTGGGGACATCAAATACAAATTTTACATCTATTATTTATATAAAGGGGATTAAAGGGGACCGCAAGCGCTGTGATTGGTCCACTAGAACCCCTCCCGTCAGGTAAAAAACCTGCATCATAGGTATTTCCGTTTGCGACGGTGAGAACAAAGATAGGCCAAGTTAAGCGCCGCTACTGTGGTTACACACGTGGATACTGCTTACCAGCAGTCTGCATGCATGTTTGCACGGCATCGTCCGCAGAAGTATATATGAAAACCGCCGCGTATCCTATGCCGTCGCGGCTAGGCCATAGGATGTACACACAACTATAATGAGCCCTTTAATCTGAACTATACAACAACAGCATTGCCATTTAGGCATTTTAAAGGACACACCCAAAAAACGGCAAATTTTTGGCAATTTTAACATGCTATAATAAATAATTATCTATGTGGTATTTTGAGCTCAAACTTTACAAACATAATCTGGTGATTTCTTTTACATCTTAAAAAAGTCTTGTGAAATGTCCCCTTTAAGTCCATTTCTCAGAAGTCCTACTAATGTAAGAATACATTATTGTACATAATAAAATTTGTATGTCCTTGTTTCTACGCAGACAGTTTACTTTATTACCATATTACTGTAATGTGACAATCAATTCTCAAAGTTTTTTTCAGTGAAATCTGACCCAAACATGTCATTGATCCATCTATTGTTCTAAAACACATGGTTTTAGAAAGCGTGTGTATGAAAATGTGCGCACCTTGTGTGTCTTGCTGTAGGCATACAGTTTGGCCAGACGGTACAGGCTTTTGTAGTGCTGTGGGAAGCGACTCAGACACAGGAAGAGAGACCTCACACAAACGTCCACCAGTGTTTTCTTCTGCTCCGCTCGCCCCGTTGGCAGACATTTGGGTATCTCAATCACCTCCAGAGGAGGAGGGGGCTCTGGTCTTCGTTTCCCCTCACTGGATGGCCCTGTCAGGGGGTGAGTTTTGTGTGGTGTGGTAGTGTGCTGTGGTAATGTTTGGGTGGGTGTGTCTGCGGTAGGAGTTTTGGGTACAGAAGCTTCGGGAGAGGTGATGGATAAAGTGGTGTCAGAAGACTCTTGAGAGACTGTGGCAGAGCTGATATCCATATTCTTGTCTTCAGTGATGCCTGTGAGATTTTAAGGGGATAGAGGTGAGTGAACGAGATGCAAAACATTGCTATGGTGATCAGTATGTGAAGAGACAGTTCAGGAATGCCTTATTCCATATACACACAGAGGAAGGATTTAAAGGATTCACAAATAAATGCAGGGGAGGTGTACCTGCATCTTCTGCTGCTGCCCGTTTCTCTTTTCCAGTGGTACTTGACTCTTCTGGAAAAAGACATTTCCCAGAATTCACCTTGTGGCTGCTGTCCTGTGAGCTGGTGGGGTCCATAAAGACATCCTGCAAGGAGCTGGAGTCTGACATGAAAGCGACGCTGTCCTGACTTTGCTCTAATTTGATGGAAAGAAAACATACCACACAATTATACTTTCCACAAATCTATTTTAATACTGATATAAGCAATAAACATCATTCACAAGCTAAGTGGCCCAATTTCCACAATCCAGAAAACATCACAGAAATCCCAAGATGAAATTTGTAATATCCTCCTCACTGTACACCGAGCTGGACAGATATTTGAGATTGTTAGATTCAAGAATGGGAACAATACCTGAAGAACAGGTTGGCTTGTAAAAGATATTATTTTAGTTTAAATTTTCAATGCAAAATAAGGATTCCTTATTCCTGTGTCTGAAATTTCTACTGTGAACATCAATTTCTCCAATTTTGTCATGATTTATAAATCCCAGTGTTGTTTAAAACCCAATTTACTTAATTTCTTCTGTGAAATAAAAGAAGCTTAATCTCAGAAAATGATGTATCTTTGAAATATTTTTAAGCATTAATTTAAGTATTTCAAGTATTAGGGCTACACAATATATCAGAACTACCAAAATATAACAGATGTGCATAGTTTGCTGAAACTGGTCAATCTTAAAGGAAAACACCACCATTTTTTATATTTTACTATGTTCTTACCTCAACTTTACGAATTAATACATACTTATCTTTTTTTAATGCGTGCACTTTTAATCTTTGTACAGCGCTTCTTGAATGTGTTAGCATTTAGCCTAGCCCCATTCATTCCTATGGCTCCAAACAAAAGTTTTGTTTTGTGCACTGATACTTACTCAAGTAACTACTCATGTTACAGTCTTTAAATAGGGAAAACATGGAAGTGTTTGGTGGCTTCTAAATTCATCCCTGTTTGGATCCTAAGGAATGAATGGGGCTAGGCTAAATGCTAACACATTCACAAGGCGCTGTACAAAGATTAAAAGTTCACACATTAAAAAAAGGATGTATTAATTAGTCTAAGTTGAGGTAAGAACATAGTAAAATGTTGAAAAACAAATTCTAGTAAAAAGACTGGCATACAAATGTTAGTGCTGGGAAGATAATCATCGATCAGAAAGGATGTAAAGTGTTATGTATAATTGTTATGAATTTTTTAAGGGATGCTTAACGATTAATCGTGATTAATCGTTAGCAGAATAAAAGTTTTTGTTTACATCATATATGTGTGTGTGAACTGTGTATAATAACTTTGTATAAATAAATGTACACACATGCATGTATATGTTTTAGAAATGTTTACATGTGTATATACATTTGTATATTTATGTATAATTTATATTATATATAAATATTAATACTTAATATATATAAAAAAAATTCTTAAAATTATACATGAATGTGTTCATATTTATATATATACATATTTATTATACACAGTCTACACACATATGTGATGTAAACAAAAACTTTTATTCTGCTAACGATTAATCGCGATTAATTGTTTAGCATCCCTAGTTCATATTGATTTTAGCTTGACCGTATATCACATTATTTAGCACGTAATCCCATTTCTTTAAAGGGTCCAATGGCATTTCATGGATTTTTACTTATTAACAAGGTTAAAAAGTTGCATTCTCATGCTAAACATGGACAAAGTTTAAAAAAAACATTTGGATGTATGACGGAGTATTTCTGTACCGAATGCACTGCGTCTGGGTATGTACACGTTTCGAAACGTTTTTTTTTTTTTTTTTTTGGATGAAATCAACGTCACCAAAAAGTGTATTTTTGTTTGTGAGGGAAATTTAAGATTGTTCAGCTCCCCCCCCCCCCAAAAAACAGCAGAGTTGGGCAAGTGTGTTTGTTTAATGCTAAATGGCACAGTCCCAGTGATAAAACAACCAGTCATGAGTCGCAGACTGTACTATACGTAAAACTGCATCAAAAGTAGCAGAAGAGATGCTAAAGAAGATTAAGCTAAAGACTTTTCATAGAAATGAACGATGTAATACTACTCTATAGGTACTCTAGATTAACATGAGATTAGCAGAAACTCAAAATCTTCCTGTGAACTTTTTAGAAGGCTTTGAAAAGTCAAGAATTAGACTACTTGATGCTTTTGATCTGTTTTTTACCTTGTATTCCACAGAAGAAACCAGTTCATACAGGTTTGGTACAACACATGAGGTTGAGTAAATGAGGCCAGGATTAAGCTATGATGGTGGATGATACAGGATAAAACTACATCATACTAATTTAAAGGTATGTTGAAATGAACCCAAAAAAAGAGTTCAGGGGTAAAACAGCCAACCTGCTCCTGAGGTAAAGCAAAGTGCATCAAACTATTGTGCTCCTCAGCAAACCCAGAAAAAGATTTGATGTCTCTTGCGCAGGCCGCAAACAAGCAGAAAAAGCCCCTGAGCATGCTGGGAGTGTCAGCATTTGGCACAGAGGGCAGAAATTCATTAGCACAAACCATCACCTCCATGACACCGCAGAGCGTTCCCCCCCTCAAGAAAATGGCAATGCCAAGAAAAATTGCACTGCATCAGCAAAAACTGCAGTCTACTGCGGAGTACGTTAGCAGTTACAGGCAAACACTGCCAGCCCAGTTGTTGGTCTGATACATTTTCAACAGGAGCTCAAAAATACTGTATGTTCAAGATGAGATGTTTGCAGGAATCTGGACTTGACCCGGTGGTGTGCTTTGAAAGGTGTTGATCATACTGGGTAGAAATCACCAAAGGGAAATGAGAAAGAATCTGGAAAGGTGCGATATAATTGTGTAGTATAAAAACACATGTTTTAAAAAAGGTGAAGTCCTGCAATTTTAATCCTATGCAAAATTAACTTCAAAGCGGCAATGAGTTTTACTAAAATTAACCCTGATTGTAAAATGCTGGTCACCTTCCTCAAAAGCAGAGCTCACGTTCAAGCTTTTACTCCAAATCGTATTCACACTAAAAACTGAAACCAAACACAATACACACAATTAAACTCAACAGTGAAGTTTAGGCCACCAAAATCCCATTTGTTTTATTACTTTGTGACTGCCATTAAACTCCTCTTTAGACATAATTTGAATTTGAGGTCAATAAAAAATATACTTGTATATACGCTAACATCAGGGAAGTTCCAGATTTATAAAAAAAAGTGTTTTTACCTTTTTTAAATTGTTTAACGAAAGTGTGGGAATGAAACATCTTCTTAAATAATATCAATAACTGACCATATTAAGTGGTTGAAAAATTTGTTTTTTTTTAATGGCTAATGCCAATACCTATATTAAAAAAAGCAATGTGACCGACTAGCCGAGATGAGTCTCATATAATACAATAAATATAGGAGGTAAATAATAGTGAAACTAAACTTTTATATCTGAGTGTCTTTGTATAGAAACAAATGATTTTTCTGTCAATTAAATGGAGTAATTTTATTTATTTAATTCCAAATATCGACAAAAATATCGGCCATTGCAATACATCAGTCTATCACTACCATCCTTGCTCATGTTTTTGAGCCAATAAGTAAGTTATAAATGATATGTGACTTATGCTAGCCAAATTCGCACCCTTGGAGATCAAAAGGAGGGCGTGGCCTAATTAGCGTTTTACCACAGCCAATTGCTGGTTCAAAAAACTCTCTAAGATTATTTTGCTGCTTCTGATCGCGTTGGAGTCTCCCTGATCCCATATTGTAAATATCAAACATGTTTGAGAGTATTGAGAAAAATTATCAACTGGTACAACTATTGCAACGGTACAAGTGTTTTTATAATGTGTCATGCAAGAACTACCACAACATTTTTTTTTCTCAAGGCACGTTTGATCTCGCGTTTCTGTGAGATCTTGCATCACTTTGAAATCGTTACTAGTGTCATCCAGTGTGTGCGATAAAACTTTTCGTTTGTGATCGCCCATGGATTTAAAATTGGTTACGATTTGAAAATCGCCCAGTGTCCTAGGCCTAACTGCTCACTTAGCAAAAATCTCAGGATTCTGTATTGACAATATCTTGCAAAATTCGTAATTGGGAGAGTAAAAATATAACAGTTCAACTAGTACAGCATTACATTTAACAGTGCAATGTTTGTGTGTATGATTCTCAAAAAACACACACTGACAAATTGTATAGCTTGAATGCACTGAACACAGCAAGTCGCTTTGGATAAAAGCGTCTGCCAAATGCATTAACACGGAATGACACTTACAAACCCCATGGCATTATACAAGTGGACCATCACTGTTGAGGACGTGTGCAACATGCTTGATAAATAGAGATGGTTAGAGAACTTAAACACTACTTTTGAGGAATAACAGGTGAGCCAACACAGTTTTATAGAAGTGGTTGTGCGAGGATGAACATCTGTACCATACACATATCCTGGCTGCAAAGCAGAGCGACACACGCAGTAGTCATGGTCATGTGAGAAGTTAGCTGTGGAGGAAATTCAGTTTAGAACATGTTTCATAACCTGCAAACCTAACAGTTTTTATAGTAGTTAATACAGCAGAGACATCTGTTAATATGGTATGCTGTCCTGAGAAACAGGCAGTACTGCAGAGATAAACATTAGGCTGGGAAATATATTACATATTTAAGGTGTATTTACAACGATTATGTTGGCAATATATAAAATCATATCATGAAATGAAATTTGCTATGATTTTAAAATGCGTTTTTATGTTCTTTAGTCTGTAACAGTTCTCAATTTTAGCCTTGTGTCACGATTTGTGAGGATTATAGGGTTAAAGCTAATTATTTTTTGATAGTATCTCTATAGTAGTATAACAGTATCTAAATCATGGAAATAAAAATATGAGGTCCAAATTCTCAGACAATTTCAAATGACTAATTCATTGAAATTAATAAGAAATCATTAGAAAACAGTAACTCATTGAGTTCATTTGAGTTACCACCTAGAAACATACGGAAAGTGGAATTTTATTATTTATTATGTTTAAGGGTTTTTTAAATAAAAAAGTATTTAAATAATTATTTTAAATAATTAAAAACTATATTTAATATGACTTTTTTTGTTTTACGTTTTGCATTAAACATTTTGTACAATTATGATTCCTAAAAATAAAATATCAACCTTAGAAATATCACTCTTTTAAATGATACATAAAGACATACAAATAACAATATATTTTTAAAGATATTATATAATTATATCGACCAGCCCTACTGTAAAAAGTAAAAGTTGGATTAACATAAAAAAGGACTTCGATTGATAACACCTAAAAAAAAAATATCTAACTAAATGTTCTCATTTTAAGTGAAACATTTTATATTTCAAGTGTTACTAATTCAAGTAATATTTTAAAGGTTTTTCACCTTAAATTTTCTTACTTTAATTTGAACATTTAAGTTGAAAACCTAAATGTTTTGGGTGTACCCAATTAAAAGAATTTTAAAGGTTTTTCATGTAAAATGTTCTCACTTTAAGTTAGAAATTTAAGTTGAAAAAGCTTAAATCTTTTAGATGTACCCAATTAAAAGAATGTTTAAGGTTTTACGTTAAAATTTCACACTTTAAAAGATTACTTCATTTTCTTAAAAATTTCAGATAATTTACTCACCACCATGTCATCCAAAATGTTGATGGCTTTTTTTGTTTAGTCGAGAAGAAATTATGTTTTTTGAGGAAAACATTCCAGGATTTTTCTCATTTTAATGGACTTTAATGGACCCCAACACTTAACAGTTTTAATGCAGTTTAAAATTGCAGTTTCAAAGGACTCTAAACGATCCCAAACGAGGCATAAGGGTCTTATTTAGTGAAACAATTGTCATTTTTGGAGAAAATAAAAAATATATACTTTTATACCACAACTTCTCGTCTTCCTCTGTTCCTGTGGCACGCCAGCGCGACCTCATGCAATATGTCATCGCATCAAGAGGTCACGGATGATGTATGCGAAACTACGCCCCAGTGTTTACAAGTGTGGAGAAAGAGGAGCGTTCCTACGTTGTTGTATGTGGAATGATACAAATTAATGTCTTTGTGTCAGTTTATTGTTTACAATGGTCCGCAAATGTGGGTTTCATATATGTAACACGTGACCCGATGTCATTACGCAATTACGTGAGGTCACGATGGCTCGTCACACAGCCAGAGGAAGAAGAGAAGTTGTGGTATAAAAGTGCATATTTTTTATTTTTCTTGCCAAAAATGACAATTGTTTCGCTAGATAAGACCCTTATGCCTCGTTTGAGATCGTTTAGAGTCCTTTGAAACTGCAATTTTAAAGTGCATTAAAACTGTTAAGTGTTGGGGTCCATTAAAGTCCATTAAAATGAGAAAAATCCTGCAGTGTTTTCCTCTAAAAACATAATTTCTTCTTGACTGAACAAAGAAAGACATCAACATTTTGGATGACATGGTGGGGAGTAAATTATCTGGATTTTTTTATTAAGAAAATTGACTAATCCTTTAGTCAAAACTTTGAGTAGAAAAAAGCTTAAGGGGCGGTTTCCTGGATAGGGATTAGACTAGTACTAGACTAAAATATAAGTAACAGCTGTCCAAACTAAAACAACTTGCGCTGACATATCTTAAAATACATCAGTGCCCTTTGTTTAGCCTCAAAATGCAAACAGGTAATGTTTTTAGTAAGGCATGTTTGTTAAAACCAGTTATATTTCCTAATTAAACTAAAGCCTAGTCCCGGCTTAAGCTAATCACTGTCCGGGAAACTACCCCAAAATGTTTTAGGTGTTACCAAATGAAGTAATTTTTTTAAGTAGATCTAACTTTGAATTTATATGGTGTATTGCCATTAAAAATTTTGCAAGAAAATAGAGCATGAATCAGTTCTTGAATTATCAGTCCAGCTTTGATCAGCAACTTCATTGCAACCACAAAAACATTTGCAGGGAAAAGCGTTTGAAACATCTTAACCACACAACCCACTATTTAGAATAACTCACAGCCACCCTCGCAAACATGAGGCACGGCAGACACATTCTGGTCGGATGTCATTGTGCACACAGAGCAACGCAGAGTGCATTGTGGGTAGTAGGGGTTGCATGACTACTGATCATTGCTAGTCGATTTCTTGTCAAACGACTACTTTATTTTCTCGACCACTCAGGGATTATGTTATCGTAAAAAATTGTTACTGTCAAGTAGCGTATATTAATTCAAAGCCCAATTCAACAATTACATCTCTTATATAAGTTGTATTAAGAAAGGTCATCCCCTTTCAAAACAAATTTTAACATATAACAAAAAAGTCTCCTGATGTTACAGTATGTTTAACAAATTGGATCTTATTTTAACCGGTTCAAAATTGTTTACAGTAGACTTTAAGTCTAATCGCTGTAACGTCTGCTTCCGACAGTGGCAACTAATGGTTGACTACTCAACAGGTCTATGCAAGCCCTAGTTGGGTAGTCATTGTTGAATCAGGGTGCTGACCCTTCATGCATCCGTTAAGAAGCAGCAGGTGTAAAGCAGGTCAGAGGCAGGCAGAGAGGGAGCAGGCAGGAGGCAGCAGGGAGACAGGGACATTAAAGCAGGCCATGAGAAACACTGGGGAATATGGGCAACATGTCACAATCTACACCTTTCAAACCACACGTCTAATCTTCAGCCAACTCTCAAAAATATTTCAGTAAGACAAAAGCTCTTTTCACACATACAGTACAGTCTTAATGGTAATATACTGCAATTTACCACCAGTAAAGAGATCACGACTATGAACAGGACCTTTAAACTAAACTAATATTAGTAATCATCAGAGGGTATAAGTTGCAACATTATCAGTAAATTATCACTTTTGATGCTATGTGCGAGCAAAGAATAGGATTAACAGTATGATGTGTTTACTCCGTAATGTATTAATAATAATAATAAGCATAATAATACAATAATTTTTAATGATAAAGAATGTAGAGTTTGTAATGCACTGTAAGTCGCATTGGATAAAAGCGTCTGCCAAATGCATACATGAATATATAATATAATAATAAAGTATATAGAAAGCTATGTTTTTGAATGCATAAGAGAATTGACCTGTGCTTTATGTTGAAAAGCTATTTAAACGTCTTAAAATTGTTTCTGAAGTCATAACAAGCACAAGAGCAAAGCAGAAGTTTAGCCACTGAAAGTTCGCCATAAAGACTGACTGTAAAGCTAAAGAAAGAGAGATAATGTGTAAACCAGGCAGGCTGAGATGGACCTGAAAAACTAGGTCAACTCATCTGACACACTTTCAAAAATACTGACTGCATTTAACCAAAACAGGCCACAGCAATAGTTAATAGCCTTTCAGACTAAAAACAAATACTTTCAAAGACAATCAGAAATGTTTTGGAGATGTGCGTTTTCTGTACTGTACCCCTCAAAAGCACTGTTAGAATATTTGAGCATTTCTTGTAAAGGACCGTTCGCACTATGGACGATAATGATATGGTTTTAAAAATAATAACAGATAAAAGAGAATAGCAGAGCTCACACCACAACTATAACGATAATGATAGGAGGTATGATATCGTTTGAATCAGTTTCAGAGCGATCTTTTATCAGCTGATGAACCATAAAAAATACTGTCAAACATAACCTCTAGCAGATTCCTGAATTTTGTTTGGCTATTGCTGATTGTGGCACAAGTTTTAATGTCTAAATTAAAGACACCAGCAGTTGGAAAGGGATATTGATATAAGCTATTGATATAATATATAATGTAGAATTCATATTTGCATATTTTATCAATAATTTTGTACCGTTTACTATAAATGATTTATTTGTGCACATCAAATTCATAATCTTTAAACAATTCTGTTAGAAATTCTATTCAGAGTGATTATCAAAGCACACGCAGTGTCTGAACTGTTTGGGGGAGGCTTGCTTTCTGGTTGCATAAATTGGGGAAGAGCGGTATTGCAGATTAACGAAAAAAAAAATTTGTTGGCAGGGAAGCTTTTTCTCTTAATTGACAAGTTAACTTGTCAATGGGGGGGGGAAAGAGTTAATCAAAAACACTTAATTCCTCCCCTTCTTCAAACAACCTCTCTTTAATTTGTCATGAGGAATGGCGCAAGGGCAGGAATATCGGAGACTCGTTTCTGCAGCGATTAGCAATTGCAAACCAACTTTCAACGAAGCAATCAGTTTTGATAAGAGGAAATCAAGACCAGCAGGGGCGTCGGACTGGGGGTAAAACTGATACTGATTACCAGTGCCGCAATGGGATATAGAGAGCCCTTGAAAAGTCTGGAATATATATTTTATTTTACCTGGATATTTTCATTCTCTAATTAAAATTCATAATGAATGTCAGATTAAATGTAAAGTTAGTGTATTGGCTGAAAAACTGTTTGACTGACTACAAGTAAAAACTATCTTAAGTCTCACAGTCCCACCCCTTGCTAATGCGCCAAATAATTTAGTCCATCTGCACACGCATTTTGTTTATGTTAGTTGATGGTTTATGGTAGTCTGGTGGAGCGCAAACTTCTGCTGTGCGGTTGAAATGTCTTTCTGAAAAAAAGCTAAATCAGGCCACCAAAAAAGAAAGGAAAGACAGAAGAAAGAAGTTCGTGCTCACATTTCTTTAAAAATAACATGAAATCTATAGTGCTGCTAAACTGTTTAAATATCCTGCGATTGTTAGTGCTAAAAATAAACAAAATTTTATTATAGGGTATATGCAATTTTAGGTAAAAGGCTAAATAAATAAACTGTATACTAACAATACTGTTCGGATACAAAACACTGTTATAATAGCCTAATTTGAAACATGTTTAATTTAAAATCCATAGGCTATAGCATGTAATAGCATTTGCTTTATTTTGCCTTTTTTTCCTTAGATAAAAATCAGTAGTAGTGCCACAAGTTTTCTTTGTCTCTTATCATGAATGGAGCTTTTTGTTAATGTCCAAAACTAAAATGGCATATTTAGATTTAATTTATTCCTTGAAGTAATAAAGCAAATAAAAATAAATGTTCTAAGCAATGTAAAAATGTAATGTCTTAAAAATGTAATGTCATAAAATATGACTGAATCAAGTTTTGTTTGGTTATCATACAGTTTGTTCATGTAGTGATTAAAAAACTAAAATGTGGGGGCATCAGGACTGCCTACGCCTAGGGTCCGGGACCTTTCACTTGGATATTAGTCACGATAGGGAAAAAAAGACAATTGCTATTTCCGTTTAATGGCGAGATGAAAGTATAAGGGAAACTGATAAGATGTACGTTCTGTATGCCAGTGATGAATGCACCTTCACCCTTTAAAAAAAGCTTCAACCTTCTGCAAATTCATCAAAGTTTGGAGAAAAAAATATTCGACATATTCGACACACATACTAAATTGACTAAAGCTGATGTAAATTTATGTTGCGTACATAACTTTGTGTCATTAAAAAGTTTTGCTTGCATTGAATATTTTCAACTTCGCGAAAACGAATTTTAGGCAAAAAGCATGTGTCTTTGCAGCAATCGTACTGCTTAATTTGCATAATTCGCATTGCCCTGTGCACGTTTGCATTTATCCGCATCTTTGCATTGACTTTGTATGTAATCTTTATATGTATTTGTGCAAAATGAATTTGCGTTTGGTGTTTAATGATTGAGGGGACTTAAAATATAAAGTCAAAATAAAAACATACTAAACGGACAGACTTATATAACAAAATACTCAAGTCTTCGTTATTTACAAACTTAACGTAAAATTAGCATGCAACAAGCAGACATACAGACTGTGAATTCTGTAAAAACTAAGCATTCAAGACAGACAAACACATTTAATTCACAAAACTCCAACACAGCAAAATGCAAATCTATTACCGCAATCCTGAGATTCAAAAGCTTACTATGTCTCACTTCAACAAATTACTTTAAAACATCAACAACAAATGGAAAACTGATCAACCAGTAATGATGAAATGGAGGTGATGTTCACAACACCACCAGCAGCTGCCGTATTATTAAATTACTGCTTCCGATACAACCAATATAGCGTTAAAATGAGATGAAAGTATAGTTTATTGAGTGAACTGCAGTGAGGAACATCCATCGTGAACACAAAACGACATTAGGGAATAAAAGGGTAAAGGAAAGAATAACTGCGCAAGCCGTAAGGTGTGAAATTAGGCAACTTAAAAGAAGTAAAGCCTGAACCGGAAAGAAACGAATAAAGAGAAGCAAAAACTCTGTGACACTGTTATTAATGTTGCCCATTTCCCCACGATCCTCTATGGCCTGGTGCAGATGGTAAGAGGAGGGGTGGAAGGAGATTATTGTACACCAGAACCCGTAATCATATTTCCAAGTGGTTGTTAACCCTGATCACCTTCATTCCCCTGTGAGTGAGTGAGTGAGTGAATGAGTGAGTTTTTATTCTGGGCCTGGTACTGTACCGTCCTGCTGCTGGTGCTCCTGCCCCCGCCTGTGCCTCTGCTTCAGGCTTTTACGTTTGATGTAATCATGGTCGACCGGAGTGACCGCATACGGGGGAGAACTCGCACCTGCCGCACCGCAGCCCGACAAAGGATTCGCCGCGGTCGCCACCGACGTCACGGATGAGGTCATCAGCGGTGCCGGACAGCTGCTAACACCGGCCGAGGAGGAACGCGAGTCTTCATCATTCACAGAGGGAAGCTTTTCCCTATTGGGAGAAAACATGGGGGGTTAATTTTGGATATTTGAGCAGCCATTTAGTAAAAATTTGGCCTAGAAAATCGCAACTTTAAATTTTCCGTCAGTCTTAGTACACGATGTAACTACAGAAGAGTCAAGTTTTTAATTGGAAAAATATCAAAACTCTTTGGGGTTTTTTAGCACAATGCTAATGGTCTAATCAGATTCAATGGATTATGCTAAGCTATGCTAAAAGTGGTACCGCCAGACCAGAAGATCGGCTGAATGGATTCCAAAACATTAAAAATCAAATGTTTAACTCTAGGGGAGCTGGAAAATGAGCATATTTTCCAAAAAAGTGGAGTGTTTCTTTAAAAAAACATAAATAATTAAATGTCCAACACTACTAGAAATATTTCTTATATACCCATAGCACTGGTATTTTGTTTAATTGAAGTATTTTAATAAAAACATTTCTATAAATCTGCTTTGCTACAATGCACTTTGCATCACACTTAAAAATTTTATTGATGATGTTAGCTATTTTAACATGAACCAGGCTATGTGTCATTTGTTAGCATACTTGTCGCTGCTGGTTTTTGGCGTGTTCTTCTCCTCCCCACGTGCAAAAGGTCCAACGGCAGCTTCGGCGAGCATGTTGAAGAACATTTCATAATCCAGAACGTGCTCACCTTCATCTTCCTCATTCTCCAACAATTTCAGAATGGTGGCACTTAGGCGAAAAAACAGCTGACCAATGGAAAATGGGGATTATTAAGAGACAAACTTATTTAAGTTCAGATGTTTCAATGATCGGAAGTGTAGTGTATTGTCAGTGCAATACAATGTGAATGAAGCTTAATGCACTTCACACCTCTAGGGCCTCCATTGCAAGGTCAGGCGGGTTGTGGTAGTGGATTTTGCGCGGGTATCGGGCCGCTTCCTCATGCAGGTAATGTGCAGACTGGAGAAATATTACACATGGACTTTTACGTGAATGTACAGTCAGTAGTCGAGAACCTGTGACTTAGCTAATGAATGTCATGCATTATCAGTAACCAATCAAATTAGCCAGCGCTCCAACCAATCACCTGTTTGAACAGCAGCAGGTAGTCTTTGGGTGGCTGTTTGCGCTTCTCTGCGATCTTTCCTAGCATGTAATGTATGAGCCACTCTTCTTCATCGCCGTCACAGCTAGATGCGCTCTGGAAACACTGAGACGCCGTCTCCAACATCGAGTCCCTGCGCTCCTCCATCTAAAACATACGTACACAATCACAATGTTACGACATTAAAAACAAGTACTCAGTTTCAGACCAGCATACATTTACACACACACACCTGTTTAGTCAAGTCAACGGGAAGTTCAAGTTTCCACTGTTTCAGTTGTCTGGAAGCAAACGAGTGCAAGGCATAGGACATGGTGCCATATTCGATCCAAAGGGACAGGTTAGAGCCGTCTATCTCTAGAGCCCGTTTGAAACAGGTCAACACCGCCAGGGAGTTTTTCCAAATGGGCCCATCACTCCTGAGCTCATTGGAGTTCAGCTTGTCTTGGATACGACTGGCTCGTGCCAGAGCCATACCTGCCCACGAGTCGAACCTACATGAGATGGTAAAAACAATAGCATGTGAACGTTGCCAAATCCATGATCACATCATGAATAGTAACTGCTGTTACCAATTACTTTACAGACATATCTCCTTAAAGTGTAGCCTGGGTGCCAGCCAAATTTAGCCCCAATCACAACATTTCAGGTCGGGAAGTTCGGTCTGGTGTCGCTCCATTGTGGCGCAACTATGCTCAAACCAAAGCTGGTCGAACCAATCAAATTGTCAAGGAGGGCTTTATACGATGATGGGCAGATGATCAACAGTAACATAATTAACCACATCACCAAAGAGCACTTGTGTTGAATCAGTTTACAACAAAGATGGCTGCCGCTGGAGAATTGAGATGTGAAGATTCTGCCATCGAGTCTGTTCTAGTAGATATCGACAGCGCATTGATTTTAAAAGAGGAACAGAGAAACGCGATCAAATGTATTTGTTGATTGGAAAGATGCTTTTGCCGTTCCACCTTTGGGATTTGGCAAAAGTTTAATTTATCAGCTAGCTCTGATGGTCGCTAAGAAGATTGGACACAATAAAAATGGGCCACTTGGTGTGCACAACAACGTGGATACAACTAGCGGTTGTTGCCAGCTCCTTTTTGGAAGCCCGTGGTATGGAAGGTATTTTTGGACTTTTTTAAATTAATTAATTAAATTATAAAATAATTAATTAAATTATAAAATAAAAAATAAAATCGCAAAATATGTCCCAAATTTGAAAATGAAATGCTAAAATAAAAACTAAAACATTATATTAAATTATTTCATTTTCATTTTTAACGTGATGACGCATCATTCCGGCCAAATTGAAAAATTAAATTAAATTGATGATTTGACATTTCATTTTCAATATAATCTTGAGTCAAGACAGACAATATTAAAATAAAAAGGCAAGCTTGAAAAGGAATCTGTAAATATTTTTTTTTAAAGGCTTTTTATTCATGCCCAAGCAATAATAGGGACAAAATTAAAATGTAAAGTTCATTTTTTATTCTATGTTCTGTTTTTCTTTTTCATTTTCATTTTCGTGTTCACTTTTATTTTCAACTTGTATGCAAATTCAATGTTAATCAGTGGGTGGGGTTTACTTGCTAAAAAAAAAATGGGATTGGCTGAAGTGTTGCCAACTCAGCGACTGTGTTGCTTCCCAACTTAGCGACCTTATTGCTACATCTAGCGACTTTTAGACCCATTTAGACAAACTTAGCGACTGTTTGGATGAATCTTAGCTTCACATCTGTACATATAGGCTACTGTGTCGCTTGTACCGGCCCACGAGTGCTTGGTGGCGCTGTCACGGTGAAATGTGCGCCTGGCGTCTACCCTCTGTGCATTTTCTGAGCAGTGAACAATTTAGACGGTACGAACTGACGCGTGGATGAGATTCGCATGCATTGTTTACATTTCAAACACTAAAAGTGTCTGGTCCGCTGTTATGTATGTGTGTATTTTCACACATCTGATCCAGTGAGGCGTCAGTTTAACGAGCTGAAGACATACACCGACCAGTCACTTACTTTTATATGACCATTATCTGTTTATTCAGCCTATGTGTTGTCTTTACAAGTATCGTATCAGGACTTGCGTCCTCTGTGAAATGCAAGTCTTTCAGGGTCTACCCTGTACACTGCACTGGACACAACATACAGTTCTGACCATAGCTGAAGCAAGCACATAAGGGCTGTGACGATAACGCGTTACCGCATCACCGCAGTAGCCGTTTCACATGGTACGCGGCAACCGCGAGTGTTTAGTTTTTTTTTCAATAGGAGACGTGCGGAAAGCGGCAAAACGGGGGCGGTTACAGAGGGGAAGCGGAGTTGGTCCACACGCCTTGCTCGTGCACCCAAAATCCTATTCCTTCTCCGGACATGGTACTTCATGACAGGCGCCGTTGAAGATAAACATATTTGCACTAAATGCTGCACAAAACGCTTCCAATACAAGAGAAAAGCTGAAGCCGCTCGGCGATTTTACCGCTTTTTGTGCAGCATTTAGTGCAAATATGTTTATCTTCAAAGGCGCCTGTCATGAAGTACCATGTCCGGAGAAGGAACAGAATTTTGGGTGCACGGGCAAGGCGTGTGGACCAACTCCGCTTCACCTCTGTAACCGCCCACGTTTTGCCGCTTTCCGCACGTCTCCCATTGAAAAAAAACTAAACACTCGCGGTTGCCGCGTACCGTGTGATGGCCGTTTAAAAAAAAATAGAAATAGGAATCAGGTTTTGCACAACTCACCAGAAACAATCTTAAACTGCATATTCTTTCTACAGCTTTTCAGGTTGTTATTCTATGAAATGTATTGTATAAAATGGGCTATAAACGGTGACATAAAAGTTCTATAATCAATAGTATATTCAAAAGATATAAAAAACAAAAGTTAACATAAAGAAATACATATTATTTCATGCTGTTATTGCTAATATAATTTGTCGTTTTAATAATATATAAGATTACTGCTTTCCTGGGGTGGGTTGTTGTGCTGTAACCGCGTGATTTTGTTGCTGTACGGTCACAGCCCTACTCACAAATCAGCGTAACACATGAGGATGAAGGGTTTAAATTGGGCCGAAGCTGAGCCCCGTCACAAAGGCTGAAGGTCTGTTCTGTACCAGTGTGCCCGCTGCAAAAGTAAGTGACGTGTCTGTGTATGTCCATTCTCATGAAATGCATACAAATAACACGCAGTGTGATTATCGTGCTATACATAAGCCAAATTCCAATTTTGCGAGCATATGATATGCCAATACTTTCCGGAATTTGGCATATGTATTGCACGATAATCACACTGTGCTATGTGTATGCATTTGATGAGAATGACTGACGCCTCACCGGATCAAATGTGTGAAAATACGCACATATATAACAGTGGACCAGCCCCTTTTTATTGTTTGTTCCTCCTTTGACATGTAAACAATGTTCGCGAATCTCATCCACGCGTCAGCTCGTACAGTCTAATATGTTGCTGCTCAGCTCCATGTACAGAGACGCCAGACGCACATTTCACCGAGACAGCGCCACCCAGCACTCGTGGGCCAGTACATGCGACACAGTAGCTTCTCTGTACAGATGTGAAGCTAGGATTAATCCAAACAGTCGCTAAGTTTGTCTAAATGGGTCTAAAAGTCGCTAGATGTAGCAATAAAGTCGCTAAGTTGGCAAAACAGTCGCTGACTTGGCAACACTGCTTCACATATCTATGCTGCTTCAGCCAATCCCCTTTTTATGAGCAAGTAAACCCCACCCACTGATTAACATTGAATTTGCATACAAGTTGAAAACGAAAATGAAAACGAAAATGAAAAAGAAAATGAAAACCAATAAATAAAAGAGAACATAAAATTAAAACTGAACTTTATTTTAATTTTGTCCCTATTATTGCTTGGGCATGAATAAAAAGCCCTTGTAAAATAGGGCATGATATTGGCACTTTAAAATTATTCAACTGATACACAGCACATGGGCTCATTGTAGGTCAAAGTATTGGCTGTTAGTCATTGGTATCCTCTTAGTGTTTCCCACAGGCTTACTGCTTATTTGTGGCGGCACATTCGCCAGGGGGATGGGTGAATAATGGGTCAATAAGTGCTAGAGAAAAAGTACAATTTACACATGCAGCTTGCTTCAGGAACAGTGGCAGCCGGTGATTTCTTTGGCCCTTTACGTCAAAATACGTGTTAGGTACGTCATGTCAAAATAAGGGTCTGCTGCAGACACTTCGAAGGGGTTTATGATAAAAGAGACGCTCACTTTTGCCAGATACTCATTTAACCTCATGTGTAATCAGAGTTTAGTGTTAAGTGAGTAACTTGTAAGCATTTTGTGAACATGAGCGTCTCTTTTATCATAAACCCTTTCGGCGTGTGTGCGGCAGGCACTTATTTTGACGCATGATGCACATGATTCACATGACGCAACAAACATACATTTTGACATGACGAGCAACACTCCGAACACATATTCCGAATTTGTGCCCCTCGGAAGAGAAGTCACCTGTGGGCACTGTTTAAGAAATGCCAATAGGCTTATTTATATCACTGTTCTTCAAACCATTTCAGGTATTTTCATGTCAATAAAAAATATTTATAATGATTATGTTTGACGAGTGTTGCTTTTTCAAATGAATGTTATAAACGACTCAAACTCACAGTGATTTTAGATAGATAAGGACTTTCTACTGATCAAAGAGCCATAAAATATGAAAGAGATGCCTCTGCAATTCAAAATCGATTTCAGACAGGTATTATTACTATGAATCGTCCCAGCCCTTTTTGAAAAACGCATGCTCAGTTGTAACAGACCTGTTGGGGCACACGCAGATGTCGTGCATGTAGAACTTGATGGCTTTCGACTGCTCTTTGTTTTTAAAGTGGTAGTCCGCTAGCAGATAGTACAGCTCATTAACCACAGGGGGCGCTGGGGGAACTCCATCTGGGAGCGCCGGGACCTTAAAGACAGATGAACTTTTTTAATATATGAAAAATGACAGACCAAAATTCTGCATTTCAACGAAGGGAAAACTGCACTCGAGCTCATACCTTGACGGCTCCTCCCTCTATGTAGGCCGACACATCATCGACAGAAAGTACAGGGCCGTCGTTGCGTGGGATTATTCCAGAAAGTCTTCTTAGCAGGTTGGCGAGATCTGCTGAGACAGTGCTGGTCTTATAGCTGTCAAACTCTGGCAGCGTCTTGGGTTTGAAGTACTCAAACATAGAGACGGCATCACTCCAATGCAGCTCCACCTGGAGCAAAGAGTAAAGAGCCGTTGAGTTGATAAAAAAAATTAAATGGGATTGTTTTAAAAGTGAGGACATGGCAGATGTTTTAAATGTAGATTGGCTCTTCTCAACAATCACTGCATGGGAGACTTTGCTTTCAAATGCCAATCTACTGTGAAGTTCAAAAGGTTTGTTTTTTGCTACCATAAAAAACATCTGGGCATTAGATTTGAAAGGGTGCATTTAGTATTTATTTTCACCTAAAAACATTCACACAAAGAGATGAATAAAAATACAATTTCTTAAATATATACAGTGGCAAGAAAAACTATGTAAACCTTTAGGAATTTCATGGTTTTCTTAATAAATGTGTCAAAATGTGATCTGATCTTCATCCAAGTCAAGGGTATTGAAAAACATAATGTGTCTAAAAATAATAACACAAAAAATCTGATCTTTCATGTCTTTATTAAACACACTCATTCAACATCGCAGTAGAAAAAGTAAGTGAATAATAACTGTATGACCTCCCTTGGCAGCAATAACCTCAACCAGGCTGTATCTGTGGATCAGACCTGCACATCATTGAGGAAGATTTTTGGTCCACTCTTCCCGACCAAACCGTTTTAGCTTTGTCGTCTTTGGATGTCTCATGTGTATGGCCCTCTTCAAGTCAATCCATAGCATCTCTATTGGGTTGAGGTCTGGGCTCTGACTTGGCCACCCCAAAAGGCGGATTTTGTTTTTCTGAGCCATTCTGTTGTGGACTTTCTCTGGTGTTTTGGGTCGTTGTCCTGTTGCATCACCCACCTTCCACAAAGTTTCAGCTGACGTACAGACATTCTCACATTATCCTGAAAAATTGTCTGATATACTTGGGTATTCATCTTTCCCTCAATGATTGCAAGCTGACCATGCCCTGATGCAGCAAAGCAGGCCCAAATCATGATGTTTCCCCCACTATACTTTACAGTTGGGATGATGTGTTCATGATGACATGCCATGCCCTTTCTACGTCAGATGTAGCGCTGTGTTTTCAAAATAGTTTAAGCTTAGTTTCATCAGTGCCCAAAACATTTTGCCAATACCGCTGTGTAGTGTCAATGTGCTCTTTTGCAAACTTGAGGCGTGAAGCAATGTTCTTTTTAGTAAGCAGCGGCTTCCTTTGTGGTGTCCTGCCGTGCATACCCTGCTTGTTCAGTGTTTTACATATTGTAGACTCATGAACAGAGATGTTAGCAAGTTCCAATGATGCCTTCAAATCGTTGGCTGTCATTTAGGGTCATTTCTTTACCTAAGTGATGAGTCTTCGATGTGCTATTGGTAGGGCTGGGTAAAAATATCGATTCATCAATGCATTGCAATTATTTGTTCCTCAATTCAATATCGATTCATCAAATTCATGAATCGATTCAGCCTACCGGCCAGTGGCGGCGCTGTGGGTGGGCAACACTCTAGCGCCCGCTCCCCGAGGTAATTTGATCCGGCCCTTTATGTAGTCTGATGTATGAAAAAGACATCTCTAGAACAAATACATTTAGAATTAAAATAAATGTAGTTGGACAACGGACCCTACAGTTACGAGTTGATGAGCGTGCATCTGTTACAGCATGAGATGCAGAGCGCGAGTCACGTGACTGGCGCGAGCAGGTTTGTCCATAGATATGTATATAAAGGCTAGATGGCTCAAGGCGGAGTCAGCTGTGTCGTCACTTGGCGGCCATCTTAGGTCAGTGCTGCCATAGTGCTGCTCCCTGCTGCTGTGGACGGAAGGTGAGTGACATACGCCAACTAAAATGCTCGTAACTTGCTGAATTCTTGACGGATTTACAAACGGTTTGGTTTTTTACAAACGTTATTAACGTGGCTATAATTCTGGATGCTTTAACATGTTTCATGAATTTTTTATTTATTTTTAGTATACGTATTCAGTGTCATAGGTACATCTTTGACGTTTATAACAAACCAATCCGTTTGAAAATCGGTAAAAAATTAAGCAAGTTATGGTCATTTAAAAGTACCTGCATCATTAAACTCAATGCTACGAGTGAGCGAGCGCCCTGTCCTAAGATGGCCGCCAAAATGCGGACGTTCCACTCAATTGGCCATCAGCGCGGACGAGCCATCTAGCCTTTATATACATATCTATGGGTTTGTCACATGTTTATATTCGTGCTTTGGTCCAACGCGAGCTGCTCGCGCCCGCACATCAAGACGCGATGACTGACAGTGGTGAGACCACGGACTCTATGGCTGTTTTAACCTCTTGTATTTTCAACTACAAAACCGGCTTTTCCGACAGTTGTTGTTTGATATGTCGGCTCAATGATGACTTGCTTATCCACAATGACATTAGATGTCTTAATAAAGGAAACGCATTAAAACGATTAGTGACAGTTAATCAATCATCGCGCCCAACACCTGCACCACTGAACGTGTATCTATTGACAAACATACACCTGATTTTACTGCTCTAGCGAAATCTAAAAGTATAATTTCTCTTATTAGAAGCTAGACTAATGTTTGCCAGTTATTAAGATGGCTGTTGTAGTTTAAATAGGGGTAGTGAAATAATTAGCTTTGACAAAAACAGCATAAAACAATGTTATGTTACATATTGTAAACTTTTTTGTTATGTGTACTAAAGTGATTAAATAAGTTAAATTCTCAATGAGTGTGATATGGCTCTTATTTACCCCTTTAAATGTAAATTAAAGCATCTTACAGTGCACTTCCCTGATAGCAATAAGCTCCGGGACGGATCCGCAACGGATCCAGACCGGAGCTGTCGGCTTCGGAGCAGATCTGTTGCAGATCCGTTCCGGAGCCTATTGCTATCAGGGTTTTGTTGTTATGCAGTTTTAAAATACAACATATGAACATGTCTGGATGTAGAAAAAGCCTACTTGGACATGTTACAATGCACTAATTTTGTTGTATGCAGTTTGAAAATACATGTTTGTAGAAAAAGCCTATTGTACAATGCACTGATTTTGTTGTTATGGAGTTTAAATATATGAAAATTAAGTCATAATCACTGATATATCTTCGGCCCCTTATATGAGATGCTTTTCATGAACTGGCCCCCATGACAAACTAACTGAATATCCCTGCTCTAGTGAGAGCGTTCAACATTGTACAAGAAACGCTTTACCAAAACACGCTTTACCAAAACAGCAAGATGGCAAACAGCAGCTGCACTCCGTTCAAGTCTGCACCAAAAGCTAAAATTAAAATATAGGCTACTCAGGTACTTAATTACTTGTGTATCTACTTATTATTGAATCGATATTGAAGCAAACAAATCAATATCGAATTGAATCGAATCGAATTGAATCGAAGCCTCAAGAATCGGAATCGAATCGAATTGTGAAATTCCTAACAATACCCAGCCCTAGCTATTGGTGTAATTTTGACTGGGCGCCCACTTCTTGGTAGAGTAGCAACTGTCTCAAAGCATCTCCATTTGTAGACTGTTTGCCTAACTGTACACTTTTTAACACTTTCCAGCTTAATGTAAAGCAACGATTGTTGATCATAGCTCCTCTGAAAGTTCTTTTTGGGGAGGCATGTCTCACATAAGCGTCTTCTTCTTGTGCAGATCAAACTCCAAAAGTTTAAGGGATTTTATCAGTCAAAGTATCTGTTGTCCACACCTCCAAATTGGTTGTTTTCAAAAAAATAACAAAAAATTCTGATATTTTATGTTTGTCAATACCCTTGACTTGAGATGAAGATCAGATCACATTTTATGACTAATTTATTCAGAAAGCTATGAAATCCAAAAGGTTCACATACTTTTTCTTGCCACTGTCCTTGACTATTTTGTGCATTTATATAACGATAATAATTACACACAGTACACACACACACACACTTTACGCAAAAAACTTTTTTTTTGTATGTGATTAATCGCGATTAATCGTTTGACAGCCACATTTGAATTACAAATAAATAGGAAAAAATATGCAATGTGTCATTGCAAATATGACGGACATGGAGGGAGATCAAAAGCTACTAGTGTAAGTCAAGATCATTGTTTTGATGTGAGCACGACCAAGACGTTTATCCTGGGAAAATGAGAGAGATGATTTGCTGTCCGTTTGTAAATGAGATCAGACTTTCTCTCTCCCACAGAGGAAAATAATGTGAACACAACAGCAGGCATGCAATAATATTCGGCTATCAGACAGATTTTGGGCTACATTGAGGAGTGACGAAAAGAATAATCAGTCCATCTGAACAGCTAAAAAAGGCAATTTCCCAGCTCAGTGCCAATAACAGGGATGAAAAGCTGTGCCGATTTGTTTGGAAGTATGATTGTACACTGCACGATCAGTAAATTTGAAAAATAAAATAAAATGATCTCTATATGAAAGCTCTGTAAAAGAGGATGGCTGGTTACGTTTTTCATGCAAAATTAAGCAAATATTACATTAATTATAGATCCTTCCTGTATGTACACAATATCTTAACCTCCTTGTCCAATAAAAAACCCTAAAGAAACATCATTCTACTTTCTAACATACTGTACCTAGTAGGGCTGTCATAATATCAGACTTTCATTTTCATTTACTCCAAACTGTGATTGTTGTGATCGTTTTTACTCTAAAACGGTCTAATTCAGTCTAAGTCTTTAAGCTAGCTTCCAACAAAACAAACACATCTACATTGCAGACTACATTGTGTCTTTGGAGAAAACAAAGTAATGCAACACACTTTAGTATGGTGCTGTGGCTGTATTCACATTATTTCCAGTGTAAAAGCAGTGCTGCATAATGAGAGTATGTGGGTGTTCAAATGATCGATGTGACTCTGGCTGGCAGAATATAATCAATCTTGAGATTATTGCTGAATCAGACTGACGTTCTGCTCTACACACCAGCCAACCACATTTATTAGCGCAGCTCTTTCTCTGTTTTTAAACAAACCTCACAGAAAACATAAAGAGCGCCAGGGGGACTAAAGAGCTCGACTGTCAAAGTCTTCTAAGAAAAAGACAATTCGCTCATCATTTACACCTGAGCTGTTATTTGTTCACAGAGGAACACGGAGGTGGAGATGGTCATGCAGCACTTAAGGCTCATTATAGTTCTGCGTAGGTCCTACGGCATAGTCAATTTTCGTATATACTTCGTCATTGTGCAATTACACATGGATACTGCTTGGTCCATTCTACACAGACCGCAAGCACTGTGATTGGTTCGCTAGAACCCATCCCGTCAGATAAAAAGAATCTGCGTCTCAATTCTTCATTGGCAAAAACGGTAAAAACAAAAATGTACAAAGTTGAGGAGTGATAACTCAAACTGCAACAAAAGTCTCTGTCTATTTATCTCCGTCACTGCTGATCTTTTCAAATAATACACAACAAGATGCTGCTGCTTTGGCTATTGCACTGCGGGTTACACACCCTAGTTAATTTTAAATTCAAGGACTTTTCAGGTCCAATACCCTCAAATTCAAGGACTAAATGTGGGGACACATTTCAAGTGAGAGCAAGGTTACATCGTGTTACCCAAGATACATTGTTACAGTTCCCTTTCGAGGGAACTCACTCTGCGTCACTGCGGTGAAACTTTGGGGAAGCCTCCAGGGGTAAGAATGTGTATATCAAAGGAGACAGGAAGTATATCGCTATCTGAAATATTGCCAAAAACGGCGTTACAGGGACTCAGGAAGTATGACAAGGGGGACGCAGCGTCTCATTCCCTTCTCAGAGAACAACAGTTACATACGTAACCAGAGATGTTTTCATTTGTCAAACACAACTACACAAAAAGCATTTTGGTGCAAGTCAACATTCGCATACAGAAGATATAAGCATTTAAAGCGAACAGTTTAGCACGTGTGGTTAAAAAGACTAGAATTTTTATGATATTATCCTACACATCACAGGGAATATTAGGAATTTTTTTCCAGAAAACTTCTTGCAAAAACACTTTCAATGACCTGTATATATGTATGTACATTTTCAAAAACTTCCCAGGGCCTTGAATTTTTTTTTCACCCAGATTCACAAACTTTCAAGGATTTCAAGGACCCGTGGGAACCCTGTTTATATCAGCTCCTACTCGCTGTAGTGGAGCAATGATGAAGCTTTGTCCCCATATACTTATCACCATTTCAATTTGGAAGATATCAATGTTTAAAATGCACACAAAGAAAGACGATTCACTATTGCAGAATAAATGCAGAATAAATTCAGTGGTCTAAAAGGAAGTGCAGAATGACTTTTGCATTGATCCCTTTTATAAACTCAGAGATCTGGATTCAGGCAAAAATCAATGTAGCAAACGACCTTGGTGTTTGTGAAAAAAAAACCAGAAGGTTATCCGGCTGGGATTTTTTACGTGGATAGTAGGAGAAAAACATGAATGAAAACATGATGAAAATACCTTACCTCCCTATGAGATTATTATCATCTGAATAGGGATCTTGTCAAGAATATATAGCGAAAAACAACACTCAGCATAAAAGCACAAAAATATTTGTCCATGCACCATACTTTGTGTAAAAAACAAACTGAAATATTTTGGGACAAAAAAAGACTTTGTCTAAAAACTGTAAAACTATATTTGGTAAAGAAAACTTTTTCAAAAGTATCAACAGAAGAAAACAAGCTCCTCACAGGGGCATCAGGGGCATTTACTATGGCGCTTTTCCATTGCATAGTACCCCACGGTTTAGTTTAGTTTGGGTCAGCTCACCTCACTTTGGCGTGGTTAGCTTTTCCATCGAGTTTAGTAACATTTCGCAGTGGGAGGTTATATTTGCGCTTCCTACTGCTGTGACATCATACAAGTGAGAGCGTTGTACATTCCCATACATTTATTATTTCTTAGTCCGCCACAAAATTAAATTTGGTCACCACAAATAGATGTTTGCACATCGCGTTTATCACTAACGTTACATCTCTCTCATGACAGTTTCTGTTCAAACACCGCGGCGCCAGTCGACGGCGCTCCGCTGAGCATCATTTAAGTTGCATTTAAGCATATAATGCTGACGTGCTCGTCGCGAATGTTCCGCCACAAACTGCAAGTTTGTAAAAAACTGCTAACGGAGTCCCTGATTCTCAACCTGTGGATGTTTTTCGTGAGTTTGGGAACTTATACCAGAGCACAGATGACAACGCGTTTGCTCGAGACAGCGCAAGCTAGCCTAGCACAGGTAAAGCTAATCTACATTATAGCGATGACGCTGCAGTGACGATTCTCTCAGACCAATCAGTGATCTACAGTGTTTTCACGTCACGTTTGGTATCAGCCCGGGTTGCTTGGAACCCCAACCGAGGTGGTACGAAAAAAAGTATCAGGTACTACGTACTGCACCCAATGGAAAGCTCCCAAACCGTGGAGTACTATGCAATGGAAAAGCGCCATTAGTTAATTTTTATTAGTTTTGTTATTTACTAGTTATTATTTAAATTTCAACTCTACACAGATGTAATGTTTCTCATATGTGTGTGTTACTTACCTGTGGGGCAGAATGTTCCTCAAGGTATCGGGCTTTGCTCTTTTTGCTGGGATACGCATACAGACAGTAGAAACACTGCTCTAGCGCCGTCTCCAGATCTTCTTTATATGGCAGTTTCTCATGTCCTGAAAGCTTTTTCTGTAATACACTTACCTAAACATACACACACACAGCACAAAGAAAAATCATAGGACAGTTCATGCTATGCAGAAACCGAGTAAAAAAAAACGTTAGGGTGACAAACTACTACGAAGCATTGAAACGTACATGAAGAATGAGAAATGTAAACACTCACAAAAAATTTAAGCACAGTTCCATCAGAATTGCAGCACCAGGAGCGACGGCCCAGGTATTCATGCGCCGTGTTTAATAGCATGAGAGACGAGGGCAGCAATGGAGTATCATCTTCTACACAACAAACACAACTAAGTACTGTATCAAAGTATCAAAACAAACTATTAAAATTGAACTGATTTTACCTTCATCGTCCTCATCTGCAACGTGCTGCCGCAGCATGCAGTCAAACGCTGCCTCTTCCTGTTTGATGAGATGGTACAACAGAATCCATGGCAACAGGGAGGAGAAATGCGCCTCTTTGGGGTCATCAGGTAATATCATACTGCTGGCTATCAACTAAAAGGAGAATATGCACAAACATGACCATCAAAAAACACAGGTATGACGCACAAACTCGTACTCCTGGTTAATTACACACACACCTGTATGAGGTTGTTGGCGAGACGCGGCAGGTGTGTGGAGCGCGGGGTGTTGCTGAGCAGCTCGGGTTTGTCGGCGATGCAGCTTTCGATGCCCTTCAGCAAGGCTGTGATGGTGGTTACCCACTCCTCCTTAGTAGAGGGGCTGCTGGGTAATGGGGAGTTCAGGTGCTGCAAAGCCTCATTGAGAGACACTTCAGACGTTTCCAGGCAAAGGCTGTAGTCTTTAAGCCGTAGCAGGGAACTCTGGGGATAGAACAAGACGATAGATGTGGGGGTGAATGCATAAATGTGAATGTCCAGTTTTACCCAGAACACATATTTGATCTTTAAACCACTCACTTTTGATGGACAGGAAATATTTGGCCATGAAAATCTGCCGTTTTTTAAACCACAGGTTAATGTCTGACCATAATGGTTAAATGCATTAAAGGCGGGGTGAATGATGTCTGAAAGCCAATGTTGATTTTTGAAATCACCTACACAAACACGCCCCTAACCCAATAGAATCTGGACCTTCTTTTGATAGACCCGCCCCACACATACGCAACCCAGACAACAATGTCGGTTAGTAGATACTCCTCCTACTGCTGATTGGCTACAAGTGTGTTTCAAAAATCATGTACCCCACCTTTAAATATTATATTATAATGTGTTATGCATATGCTGCTTGATAAAGTGTTAATGTTTTACCTGTAACAGTAACAGCTGGGCCGGTCTCTCAGGAGCAGAGCTGATGTAATCTAATGGTTTGTTTCGTGCCGAGCTGGGACCAAAGCTCAGCGTTGGCTGCAGTAAACGGATCACAGACTGATAATCTCCGCTGTTAAACAGTCTCTGGATCTCCTCTAGAGACTGACATCGCTCTAGAGACTTCAACTTCTTCTCAATCTAGACAGAGCAATGACACATAAGCATTATCCATTTGTCTATATTTAAAGAGGACGTCATTGCAAACTGGAATATCCTTGCTCTTTAATAACAGTTTACTATTGTAAACATACACTCAAACTTCCTCAAACCATCTTTAAAAACAAAGCTACAAGAACAGATAATACAAAAACATATAATCACGTCATGGCCAAATCTGAACACCTGTGTAGTATAAACCAACTTCCCCTCTGACAAACAGTTTGACCAGGTCTGGCACCACTGGGGGGCAAAGGGGGACATGTCCCCCCCAAGTTTTTTAACATACATAAATTAAATTGGAGAGCAAAATCAGTCATATATTTTGATATAATAATTTCATTAATAATGTAAATGCAATTCAGCGACCTATGTGTCAAAAGACAAAGAGAGTCGAGTATGGAGTCACTCCAGTTTGCTTTTTAGGTAGTCCAGTCAGAACAGGGAACAATCCCAAGATAAGAGCAGGTGAGGAGTCAGACGGGTAGCAGAGAGATAAAAAAGTCATCCTGGAGCATAGACAGCACAAACAGGGACAAACCAGGGACGCCATCAATGCTGAAAGGAGATCCGTATGCCGAGCGGAGACACATAAAATGTACGTTAAACTATCAAAGATATTACTTTACCAACATTTGTTTCATTTCTTTTTAGAAGTATTGCTCATTACTTTTTAAAAAGAAACAACTTTCTTTTTTGTTTTCCTTTCCTTTTTATGTGAGACCGCAGCGTAGCATTATTAAATCCTTACTATATTTTCCACACATTATAATACCTCCAATAATAAAAAAAAGTTATAGCCTTCTAAATGCTGTACTTCAGTATTTTAATTTAATTGTATTAAAGAAAATTATACTTTTGTAATTGTATTATTATAATATACTTAGGTTTATTTGATATTATTAATATTAATTATGTTTTGTTTTTTATTCAGTTTAGGCTTCGATTTTTTTCCCAGTTAATTCAGTGCTTCACCTTAAACTTATTTCAGTCACTTCATTTTGCAGGAGACTGGAGTCCTGGACGAACGGCAGCCCTGATGTTTCATTTGTGCACGGAAATAATTTGAGAGAAAAAGAGAGCGAGAGGGAGAAAGAGAGAGAGAGAGAGAGAGAGAGAAAAGGACGGAAAATCAATCATTTCAAACATTTTTTTACAAAATTGCATTAATTGCCTTTATTTATTCCCTTAAGCCATGTGGATTACTTTTGTTGAGGATGGAAGCACTATTTATAACCATTGGAACATCCAGGACATATTCTAATGTAACTCTGTGTTTGTCTGAATAAAGATCATTATATGCATCAAGGATGGCTTGAGGGTGAGTAAATCATGGGGTCATTTTTATTTTTGGTTGAGCTATCCATGTAAATGTTGACATGAGACAGCGTGATGATTGACAGGGCCATGGCGAAGGCAAAAGCGCAACGTTTATTAAAGTGCACCTATTTAATTGCTAAAAAACAACTTCATTTTGCGTATTTGATATAATAATATGTGTTTGCATGGTTTATGGTTAAAAAATTTCACATACCATACAGACTCATTGATTTGAAAAGCTCTGTGTCACTGATTGGCCAGCTAATCTGTACGTTGTGATTGGTCTGAATACCTCTGACGTCAGCAGGAAATGTGACGCTCCTTACCACGTTTGTAAGATTCGCTCACAATGCAATGCTAACAGGAGTTAACTTACAGGCTGTGAGTCCAAGCGGGAGGAATTCTGATAATGTCGGTCTTGTCTACATCACTAATCCCAGGAAGTAAACTGTTGCGTACAATCCGTGTGTTTGTTGTAGTCCAAGAAAAGAGATTTACATTGGAGGTGATAACTCATGTCATCGTTTACTTTGGGGTTTGTATTTTTTGCATATCGTTAACGTGTACTAATACACAACTACACACCAAAGGGAATTTAATAACGTAAATCGGACCATAGCTGCAATTTAATAAAACTTAAATTTCTTTGTTTTCTATAAGTGATTTTGTCATTGTTCAGAGCAGATGCAACTGATGTATAACTAGTCTGCGCAGCTTGCGTTGTTGCAAGTGACTTCCCTAAACTGATCGATAATGTAATTCGTTAAACACTATTTTCTTAAATAATTATTATCAATTAATCGATTAGTTGTTGCAGCTTAAGGTCTTCACAGGTCCTCTTAGATCCAAAAACCTGATGTCTGAACCGAGACCCAAGCAGGTTTGGGTCTAAAGATTCCTGTGTGTCTCAAATACGGGTCGGGTATAATACTAAGGGGCATCGGGTCTTAAGTGATTTAAAATGAAGTGTTTTTGTTGAACAGACCAGAGAAGACGTGAATTTGAGTCATTTTCCGAGACCTCTTCTGTTTGCCAAAGCACTTGCGACATTGTGTGGCTGGTGGTAGGTTAATTTTATTGAGCCAAACCTGTCATTCAATTTTGTATGCACCTTTTAGTGGTTACCTTGGTGTCGTCATCAGATAACAAATAAAAATAAATGAACCAGCGGGCCAAATTGGTTGCGAGGCCACCGGGGTTTCTTTCTGGGGGTCACGGACTGAAAACACGTCAGTGCCGTTTTCATTTGGGTACAGTGGGGTTAAAAAAATTGCCACTGGGTTGTGTCGGACTCAGGTTTGTCTCGGGTCGTGTCTTTCTTTTTAAAAAATGTATTTATTCACCTAGATGTCAGGTAAAAAGTGATTTGGTCATTTCGGGTCGGGTACATTTCTTTGGACTGGAGAAGAGCTCTAATTGCTGCCCTACTGCTGACATTGACAACCGCAAGTTTTCAGTTCCTGTTACTATTGTTCCTGTTTTTTAGCTGATCAATATATGCTGAAGTTAGACTTAAATTGTCACCTGGTGTAATTTTTGTTTTATCAGCCTTGATACCGTACCTCCTCTAAAGATATGGCAGCATCCATGCTGAGGTTGGGCAACATGATGTTGAGTTTTTCTGTCTCACTGCTTTGACCTTTCAGCAGACCGACACACATGTCGTAACACTCGAGGGCCTCCTCCATGTCACCCTATAACAGCACATTAACATTCATATGTTTACACCAGAGCAAAAATATATAACAATGATTGATTTAAAGATGAACTGAGTTAATGTTTGCTACTAAAATATCTAATATCTCAGATTAATATCCAGAGAAACCTAAGAAAATAAGTTATCTATGAGCAATTTTTCAGAAAAAGTGGAAAAATGCCATGCGGCTCTGTGCCACTATCAAACCAAAAAAAGCAGTGGTGGCTTAAGTGATAATATAAGTTTGGGCGATTAATTCAAAATGGGAAAACCTATGTAAAAGAAAAGAAAATGTATTAAAAATCATTGTGAATTCACTAATGATGCATAAAAACACACTTCAATTTTAGGTTTTAACCCTAGTTTATTTTTAATTCATGCAATAGTCAAATTGTGAAATAAACAATAAATGAGATATTCAACAGATGGCGTTCTTTTACCTGAAAGGCGAGATGTCTTGCTTTGAGCCAGTGAACTCTGACAGCAAAAGAGATCCAGTCGTTTTCAAACAGATCTCTCTGAGAAGAAGCCATGGTCAGGAGGAATAAGTCCGATTGAAAGCGGTCCTCCGAACTATCCGCATCCCCGCAATCCCTTCCTGACCCAGACGCAATCTTTCTTTGAGAAACTGAAGAGAAAGTAAACACATTTGGTTGGGGTTGCGTTTTGTCATTTGTGACACATGAGGGCCTGACATCAAGCCCCAGATGTGGATGTTTGATTGATTGTTTACACCAGATGTTAAGATGTGTTTTGGTCAATCCGATTTTTTACGGGGTGTAAAAAGTTTTGAACTCGTCCACTAAGTTTCTTACTGTTCTTGCTCTTCATCAAGGTCTTCTGCTCCAACTGCAGTTCCAGACAGCACAGACTCATCAGCATCATTTCCTGTTACACAAACATACATTATTTTAGACAATATAACACAGGAAAATCACAGAAAAATTACAATTTTCACTTACTCAAACATGTATTACATAAAGACCATTACCTTTATGTGCTGATTGCTGGAGTCTCTGAAAAGTGGGTTAGGCAGTCCAGCGCTGTGTTTCCTCCAGCAGTTGAATATATCCAGCACCACTCCACTGAGACCTGCAGGCCACTCTTCCAGAAACTTCTGTCCCACTGCCTTCAGATAGCGAATCATCAACTCCAGGATGCCACCGTTCTGCATGTTTGCCAGCAAGAACGCATGCACTTCCTTACGCTCTGTGGAACAAAAACAACCACAGAAGAAAAACGTAAAATGGAGAAAATCAATAATAAATTTGACGAAATTAAAATAACAAAACCGGTTTCTGTACCCGACTCCATAGAAATTAAATACTCAGCGTCGGAACCAGTGCCACGGTTCAACTGGGAATCAGGTTTGACATCACACTGTGTGTCCATATTACTGAGACTCTCCTCATCCTCATCATCTTCAAACTTTCTTAGCCTGGAAATAACAAAGTTAGTCAATGTGACATCGAACTCCTGAAAATATATTTATAATTTTTACTCTTTGCCCACCATTGATGAGTTATCGCGTCAATTAAGAGAAAATGCTTTCCTGCCAATGACGAGTTTTTAAGGCAATTTATATTTATAGTCTTACCCAACTTATAAAACACTGAAGCATCCACTTATCCAAAAACAGTAAGAACTCCATGTATGTTTTCATTATCGTTCTAAATCTGATCTCTAACCTAAGTCCTTCACAAAAATCCTTCAGTTAATTTTTTTATTTTTTAAGAAACCTACACATTTGTAGGCTTTGAGAGGTGATAAAAAGAAACAAATGAACATTGGATGAAACATTTTTTTTTAAGCAGATGGTCTGTTCTTTCATTTGATGTATTGTATGTTTATATATTTTAAGAAGAACATTTTCTGGAAGGAATTAAATCATACAAAATGCTGGCGCTGACTGGCAACTTTTTTTTTTAATGCTGATGGGGAAAGATTTTATTATGCGAATAAGAATTATGTGAAGCAGGACTTTAAGGGCTACAACTAACGATTATTTTAATAATCGATTAATCGGCCGTTTATTTTTTGATTAATCAACTAATCGGATAAAAACATAAATATTGATTCAATTAGATTGAACCAATATTTAGGTGCTGCAGGAGCGTGTGACATCACAGAACAACTAATCGATAATGAAATTTGTTGACAATGAATTTCATTATCAATTTTATCGATTAGTTGTTGCTTGTTGGACATAAGCTCTGAAAAGATGAAGTTTTAAAAAACCTGGATGGAAGGAATTTCAGGAGAACTTCTTGGAAGTCAATCTTCTCTTCTTTCTTGGATCTAGTGTTACGGACACGTGCCGAACGTCTCTTTGCCGTCTCTACATTGTCCTCCACCACGCGTTTTCTCTTTGTGCCTTTTTTTACTTTGTCACTCAAGGCAGCATCCAGAGCTATAGGACGAACAATATATTTTACTAACACCATCAAGGGTTTAGAAAAAAATATAACCAGCAACGAACTGCAACTCTAAATCTGATTGTATGTACATACATGTGTATGCATTCAAACTGACCTGCGGAGGTAACCGTGGTAACCACAGCATCCTCAGATCCATTGGTAGCAGAAACAGTGACTGTAGTTGTGGTGGTCACCTCGACTACATTCTGGCTATGTGGTACAGAAGTGCTGAGCTGGTCCTGCGGCTGAATGGGAAACTCGATGGATGGGGGCAGACTGGTGGCTGGGCTGCTGGGTACAGGAGGAGGGGCAGAGGGGGCTTGAGGCAGAGCGACTGGCACGGGGGGCTGAGGAGGGTCTACAGAAACGGCGAATGTGGCTGCTGGAGTGGTGACGGACACCTGAAGGAGGCAGTCCGGGTCGCGGTACATCGACAGGTCGATTCTGCGTCCGAAGTCGGGCCGTGGGACCAGACAAGCGTTCTGGTGTTTGTACATGGCTAGGAAACTTTCACCCACACTCTTCCACCTATCACATGAGGGAGAAAACTTTGATCAACTTAAAAGACCAAAAAATGAAAAAGAATACATCAGAATAGATGTAAAATCCTTTAATAAAGCTTAAAATATAACATAGTTTTGATTTATTTTGGATTTTTTTTAGTATAAACATAATTCCCAAAGCTACATTTCTGTTAATCCATAGTTTGGATGAGTGTATCATTATAAAACCTTAGTAAATAATGATCCTAAACTTTTGAATGATAGTGATGGACTCACGTGAAGAATTTGATTGGCTGAACCAGTTGCAGATCAGCTACTGGGTGGCGTGTTAGTTTAGCCTGTCTCTGTCTCCTCATCTCCAGCGCCTCCTCTACAATACTGTGAGCCTCATCCTCATCCACATCACCATACAGCACTGACACATCACTGCGACCACACACACACACACACACACACACACACACACACACACACACACACACACACACACACACACACACACACACACACACACATATATATAACAGTTAACAATCCATGCACTTACGACACTGCTTACTGGCATACATGCATCTCAAAAAGCAGTAAAAGATGAAGGTCCATACAGTTTGGAAAACATCTTCATTGAGTCTCGTCTGAGACAGGGCTGTTCCTCAAAGATTTTCTCTTTTAGCACACGACCCTTACTGTAACCCGTGTCTTTCTCCAGAGCCTTGCAGATGTAGTACAGACAACCTACAGAAGCAGCATACAGAAAAGAGAATAATGCTAGCAAGAACATAATGCCAATCAGAGGCCCCATTGACTTCCATAGTAAGAAAAAATAACACTATGAAAGTCAATCAGTTTGGTTACAAACTTTCCTCAAAATACCTTCCTTTGTGTTCATCAAAACAAAGAAATTTATACAGGTTTGTAACAACATAAGTGTGAGTAAATTATGACAGAATCTTTACATTTTTGGCCAAACTATCCCTTTAAAGGGACTGAGCGCAGATTTTAGCGACATCTGGTGGTGAATTTGCGAACTGCAAACAACGGCTCAGTCCACTGCTTACATGTGCGCCTTTAACTACAGTAATAAGCCATGTGACCAGTAGAGTACGTGAGAATAAATGTAATTGGTTGATGTTTTTTAACTCACAGCTGTAGTCACTGAGGGCATAGAGGACTGTGATCAGGCTGTCCAGACAGGGCCAGTGGTCAGGGTTACAGCGTAAGCCCACCTCGAAAGCATGACGGGCCAAAGGCATACTCGCCTTTTTCAAAGCCAACCTGCCCATTTTATACCACATATTCACATCTGTAGAGTCCAGCATGACGGCCTGTAAAATAAATATGCATTCACCAATAACTGCTTTTCTGTATAAATGTCCCACTCCCAAATTTCGATGATACGCTGGTCACAAGACATCATACACTTTACAAGTCTATAGGATTTATTTAATATATTTAATTGTCCAGCAAGCAGCTACAATTACGTAAAGTAAAAGAGTGCTGCAGGGATGACGAGGTTCCCTTGCAAAAAAGAGCATATATTTTTCCAATAGACTTTTGGATTTTCGCAAAAAATAAGCTGTGTTTTAAACAAAAGTTACACGTTTTTTCCAACAAGTTAGTCTTCACATTTGAACACAACTTAATGAATTTTGAAGTTAAAATGCATAAAATTTGTATTTCTAGTTAACGCATTTACAATTTTTATTCATCTGTGAAGATTAATTTATGGGCAAAATAAATGGGCTTTCTGGCGAGAGAACCAGAGGAGAAATATACGTCATCCCTGTGGCCCTCTATAATTCGTTTCTGCTTAAAAAGACTAATATACTATTCATCTCTGCAGTACAGACATGTAAGATGAGTTAAAACTATACATGAGGCTAGTTAGGGTTTGATCAAATCTATAATCCTAAGTATAAGCAAGGTAGTTATGAGGAGCAATCAGGAAAGGCTCTCTTCAATACCCTTACTCATTGGGTCTAGGCGTAATGTGTTTAAGCAATGGCATTGAGCATGAGAAAAATGACATTAATGTTTGTCCTCTATTTTATTCAAGTACTATTACAAAGAAGTAATAATAATAGCTCAGTCCTGCAGACGTCTATATGGCTGCATGTGTTTACCTGCACATAAAGGTCCATGGCAGTGTCAATATCATCTCGGAGTACAGCGAGGCTGGCCAAGTTTTTATAGGTGGAATATTTTAACATCAGCCCAGGATGCTTGAGTCCAACTTTCTCATCTTCAGATGCCACTGCCTGGTGTAATCAAAGATAAAAATATAATGATAGCATCCAAGATGTCATACCCAACAGAGTTAATGCAGCTATATTTGATTTGACCCCCGTCATAAGGGTCAATATTTTGAAATTGAGATTTATACGTCATCTGAAAGCTGAATTTAGCTTTCCATTGAAGTATGGTTTGTTAGGATAGGACAACATTTGGCTGAGATACAACAACTTGAAAATCTGGAATCTAAGGGTGCAAAAAATCTTTAAAGGAACAGAATGTAAGAAATTTATATCAATTAATCATAAAATGGCCCTGATATGTCAATAGACATTAAGAAATCATTTTCATTTCAAATACGTATATCACTCACAACAGTGGTCTGGCCAGGATATTGTCATTTAAAAAGTGGAGTTGCAGCCCTCAACTGATGTTTATGTTGTCATGTTGTGTATTGGCCACCAGTTGGGTGATTGCAGTACCAGTTTTAGCCACAAGTTTTGTTATTGCAATACCAGTTCTGGCCACAATCCTACATACTGTTCCTTTAAAGGAAATATTGAGAAAATCGCATTTAAATGGTATATTTATGGTAGGACATTTACAATATATTTTCATGAAACATGATCTTTACTTAATATCCTAATGATTTTGGCTATAGCCGGTTTTATTGGACATACGTGCGGTGACGCTTTATGTGTTTGGTTGGAACTTTACTTCCAGTTTTAGTTTTTTTAATGGTCTGACTAGTTTCTAAACTGAACTCTTAAGCAAATACCTTGTCGATAATATCAAATGTTTTGGTTTCCTAGGTTATCTATGTGTTTTTTTATTTTGCTTGTTATATAAATAAACTACTTTTAAATGACAAGTTCGGTATTTTACACTTAAAGCCTTGTTTTAAGATTGTTTTTGGTGAAATAAAACGGTTTTGACTGAAATTTCGACACATGCGGCTGCCCTGAGAATTTTTGCGTGTTTGCGTTTCACCTCACACCTCTATAATGGGTTTATAGGTGCACTGGAACAATCCTTCCTAAAATGCATTAAACTTTCGTTTACAAAGATGTGAAACTCACCGAGTGGTCAGGGGTGTTCACTGATATGCTCACACAAAAATCGCTGCAAAAGATGCTTTCCAACAGCTGTTTTAGCATTCGTTGTTAACTTGTGGACCTATTTTTCCAAACGCCTGACACCCGTATATTCTTCCGCTTAGAGCTTGAATAATAGACACTCCAGCCCAGGTGGTGGCGCTAATCCGCCATTGCCAATTGCAAGAATAGAAACAAAGTTCCCGGCGCGGAGTAATACCGTACCTCACAGCACAACTAATACAAGTTAATGGAGTTGGCAAAAACTACGATAAAACCGGTTGGAATGCGTCTTTTGCAGCAATTTTTGTGTGAGCATATCAGTGAACACCCCTGACCACTCGGTGAGTTTCACGTCTTTGTAAACGAAAGTTTAATGCATTTTAGGAAGGATTGTTCCAGTGCACCATTAAACCCATTGTAAAGGTAGGAGCTGAAACACTAACACCCAAAAATTCTCGGGGCAGCCGCATAAGTTCGAAATTTCAGTCAAAACCGTTCTATTTCACCATAAACAATCTGAAAACAGGGCTTTAAGTGTAAAATACCAAACTTGTCCTTTAAAGAACTTTGTTGTTATTTATTCTTAGCAGATTTTACCGGAAGTTACTTGATGACCACCGAAGCCGCTTGTTTATGTTGTTACTGCTGAAACTGTCTATACATTTTTTTTATAATTTTGACCCAAACAATGTATTGATGGCTGTTGCTACAAATATACCTGTGCTTATATCTGGTTTTGTGGTCTAGGGTCGCATATGTCCTACATGTAGATAAACCTGATGATAATTCCTCATTACAACTCAATTCTTTGTGAAGTATTTATTAGACTATATGTGACCTGTGCTGCATCATGACGCACGCACCTCTTGGTGGTTCTTGGATCTGGTTTGTGTGCGTGAAACTAAAATATGTGGTGTAGCAAAGGCTTTACGGTTACTTAACCGTGACATTTTAAAGAGCGGTTAATAGTAAAAACGGTTAATCGCTGCATCCCCAATTGGCATATGTATACACATGTGTATATTTACATATAATTTATTTCATATATAAATATTTATTATATCAATATATTTTTCCTTAAAATTATACATACATGTTTTTGTTTTTATATATACATAATATTTGTTGATGTGCAGTGTGTAATAATTATACATAATTAATTAAAAACGTTTATTCTGCAAACGAATAGTTGTGACTTACCATAAGGCAGCCCTAATATTTTTAAAACTGGAATTCTGTGCATGTGTGTGTGTATATATCGGAGTTCCCCACTGTGTGCACACGGATCTGTCAGTCAGTGCAAAAAATATTGTTTTCATGTCTCTTAATAACTCTTTTAACATAAAGCAAATCCTGCACTTAATTTTATAATTCCTGCATGTTTTAAAATCAAAATGTCAGACGACACACATCTTTGTATAGGTTAAGCATTTAGGACAGTACACCTCTTAGAAAACATACATATAAAGATCATTTTAGATGTTTGATGACCATTTTTGAGAGGATTGGGATAATGTACTTATTTTTATGAAAACCTACATTTTGACCAAAATCGACATTTATACTTTCTTTTCTTTGCAGCTCAAAATTAGATGGAGGGGGGCATTCTGACTCATTTTGCCAGCACATATTCAATAAATGTTTAGTAGGTAAAATTTGTTAAGCAGGACTTGAAATGTTTGATAGTACCTCTTTGAGCAGAGGGGTCTTGAGAAGCTCATGGTAGGCTTTGGAAGATTCATCAAACTTGTCATGTTTCTGCAGGTCAAGAGCTTTATGATAAAGGGCAAAAGCTTCTGCCTCCTGTCACACAGAAAGAGAAAAACAATGTTCACCAACAGCTGAATTTTAATGCTATATACAAAATACTATTTACAACCACTGTTATTTAATTCATCAATAATTAAGTAGTGTCCTATTGGCATTAAATAGTTGTCTGATTGTAACTCATAAGCTCAGATACACCAGAAAAAGACAGATTATGATGTGTATATCAGATCAGTGTAAGAAGAAATGCTTTCTTTGTTTTTTTTAAGACACTTTGGATAAAAAATGTCTGCTAAATGGGTGTGATATAAAGGTAAATGCAAAAAGATCTTTTCACCTGAGCTTCCTTAGTTTGACTTGGTTTTGTGCTTTTGAAGGCTTCTTCATGCTCATCCGCAGCCTGAGACGCGGCATTAAGAGCGGCGATCCGGATCTATGGTGGACAGGAGGACAAACATTAACACGGAATATCAAATCCTTTAGAGCTGAGGTGCACAAACTTTGGCCCGCAAGGACCTTTAATTTGGCCCGTCATGCCATGTGAGATAAGGAAAATGGATAAACGTCATTGACGCAGATGTTCAGATGGAGAGGCATTTACTACACAGAGCCGTAATTCACTGACAAGCGGGGAAATATCATATTCATAATCGAGGAGGAATCGCCTATGATTATGAATGCGATATTTCCCCGCTTGTCAGGGAACTCCGCTCCATCTGAAAGCAGCTGATGGCGATTTATTACTAATCAAGGAACCGGCTTTACTGATGAGATGCGTGTGACAATCACATGTGATTTATTGTGCATTATTAGGCATAGATGAATAATAAGAGTTCTGTACATGGTAATGACATATGGTGAGCCTCAAACACTAATAACATAAAAAACTTACCATGTTTATTATTTACTAAGGATCACTCGCTCTGAACATCAGCATCTGTCATGGTGCAACATATCACAAAACACACAATAAAAATCAATGAGGAAGTGAAATAAAACTGAATACCTTTTATTGTCATTTCTAAACTCAAATGCAAAACAAAATTTAACACTTCACCTTAGTCAGACAGCACAGACACATGAAAACACATGCAAAGAGATATGGACAAGTTGGGCATCTAATAAAGTGAAAGTCACAATACTATTGCACAAAAATAGTATGCATTGCATACTATACCATTCTAATATATTTCTATACCCCCCATACTATGTTTATATAAGCATAACAGTTATTCTATTCACATACGTACCAATAGTTCATATACAACGAAAGACCAAAGCAATGTATAACAATTGTAGTTATGGGTATATGAACGATGGTTTATAGGGTAACGTATTGACATGCCAAACTTCACACCCATTTCTTACACATTTCATTCTGTACAAGATAGAAGATCGCAATTTGCACCAATAGATTTAGTATGATTATTTTGTACAGCAAGTGCACATACTGCCATCTCTCAGCTACTGTGTAACGTTCATTGTGCCCTAAGCATCAGGCTACAGCACACTAACATTAGTTTGATAAAATAAAAATAAAACATCCAGACACTTCTTCAATGCTTTGATAATAAATTGAAATATTTGCGTTGGTGCAGTAGCGTTTTTTGTCTATTTATAAACCTCAGTCATTCAATAACAACAAGCTAACAGTGCTAGCTGCACAAACACTTCACTTCACAGCTGATCTTATAGGGCCAATGTACTTCTACATAATCCATCGTTTGTTAATGCTCAACGTGTAAATCCAAACCCTCGTGCAGTCTGTTTCATACGTGTGTGTGTTAAGTTTGTATTTGTGTGTTGTTTTGATGGCGAGCTCTTACCTGCCGCGCGCATGTTATTCTGCTCAGTGGAGGAGAGTCGCTTGAGTCAGTGTCGAGCACTCTGATTGGACGAACCAATGCACGCGCGACCCACAAACCGAAAAGCGCCGGTCACGTGATACATCTGTGTTTGTAGTATTTTCATTGCATTAAATGTTCACTACGTAAGACCTTCAAAATTAAAGTAGGAATTTAATTACATTGCGGTGTTTCTACACCTCCTGACGTCCCTGTCGAGAAAGTCAAAATTCACCTGGGAGCAATTTACCAATTCAGGACAGATTTAGAAAAAACGTCTAATGGAAATGTATAGAAATGCTTGACATATTATGAGAACTTGTTCAACCATTTTGCATATTAAGACTTTTTATGCTATGAACTTATGCCTTTTAGGGGGATAATATTTCTACCAAACTATCAAATATATTTTTCTGAAGTTTAAAAAAAAAATAATTTATTCGAAGATAATAATTAAAATAACGCAAAATGCAGGACATTTGTGAAAAAGAATTATACGTTTATGAGGCATTTGATTAGCTTTGCTGTTCTGCGCATGCGTCGTAACCGCCAGTGGCGTAGTCCGAGACCCGAGTGGAGGAGAGCGCCTCTAAAAAGGTGATGGAGCCCTGCTGGGAGTATGAGACCAAGAAAGGCAAGGGATTTGGGTGGAGGGTGAGGGAATGGGTACAGGAAGTGGGATTGAAAGAGGGAATGGTTAGCCCAACAGTAGCTTTATCGCCAGTACCACCTTGGTTATTTACCCTGCCATTAGTGGACATGAATATATTAGAGCATGCACAGGAAGAACAAGAAAAGCAGTATGTGGGTAGGTTTGCAATAGAATATATTTTGAGTACATATGCAAGACATGTCCAGGTTTACACAGATGGGTCAAAGGATCCTGTATCCGGGAAAACTGCAGCTGCCATGGTGGTGAAGGGTATGGATGTTAGTGCCTCCTGGAGGTTGACAGATGAGGTGTCTGTGTACACCACTGAGATTATTGCCATCATAAAAGCACTAGAGTGGATTGAAGAGACAGGACAAGAGACGGTGCTAATTTGCACTGACTCCGCAGCAGTGCTGAGCAGTATACAGTCATATAGATCCTGTAGAATGGATCTAATAAATGAATTGTATATATGTTTATATAGGCTGGAGCAGAGAGGTGTATCTGTATGTTTCATGTGGATTCCAGCTCATGTGGGGATATGGGGCAATGAAAAGGCAGATGGTCTAGCCAAAAAGGCTCTAGAGAGACCAGACCAACAGGTCAGTATTAAGTTTGGGAGGGGGGAGGTAAAAGTTTTTATTAGAAGAGCCCTGATGAAGAAGTGGCAGACCCAGTGGAGTTTAAGTTCCAAAGGGAGGCACATGTATAATATCCATACAGAGGTTGGGAGAGAAGCTAAAGTGGGAGGAGGCAGAAGGGATGAAGTTGTTATTGCTAGGCTTAGAATTGGGCATACACTGCTGAATAGCACTCAGTGTAGGGTTGGTAGAGTAGAGACAGGATATTGCATGTGGTGTCCAGATCAAGAGGAGACGGTGAAGCATGTATTGCTTGTTTGTCCTAAATATCAGAGTTACAGGGAGCAGTGGAAAGAGCAATTACAAAGAGCAGGATGCTCAGATTTTAGTTTGGCTGCAGTTCTGGGACCTGGAGTAAAGTCAGGGGAACTGATTCGATTCCTTAAGAGTGCAGGGTTGTATGTGAGAATATGAGATGTTTAATTTTTTTTTTTTTGTTTTTTTTTTTTCCAGTATGTATATGTGTGTGTGTGTGTGAATATTTCCCCTTTAAGTACTTGGAAATATTTCAAAGAATGGACGTCTTAACCTGCATTGCAATACATTGACCTGTGGGTGGCGGTATGCACCAGTAGGTGTAACCCGCCAAAAATTGAAAGAAGAAGAAGAAGAAGAGGAGAGCGCCTGTGCTACAGGTCACACAGAGGCAGCTTCAAACTTAAAATCATTGTTACATAAAATATCCAATGTGGAGGTTGCCAACCGCCGGTAAAAAAAGAAAGAAGAAGTAGAAGATATCCAATGTGGAAGCTCAGAAGGTGTTTTCGCTAATGTTTTAATTTGTTTGCTAGCCTTTATGAGTGCAGTCATGTCTGCAAAATATATAAGAATATTTGCTGTCTTAAATGAGCTAATATTAACGTTAGTTATCTCCCGTTTATAATTCAAAATTGCTTTGCAAACAGAAGCCGTGGCGTTTTTAGTTTACCGTCATGACACATTTTGCAATAGGTCTATATTTTGCCTTTTTAGTTAACAGTAATACTAGTTGTGAATAATATTATGCTAAGTTTTCGAATGTGCAATTGAGAAATTTGTCATTTTGAGTTTAAAGCTCCACTGTGTACTTTTTTGAGTTAATTCTTAGCAAAAACCCATGTTTTCTTTCAAAAGTATGTGCTCATTCATGTGTAATTACTTCCACCCCACTAATCAAAGTATTCTCGTAAGTGTAGAATCTGCTATTTAAAATGCATACCGTCGAAGCGCTCTCTGGCTGAATCCATGTTGTGCCTCCATCTTTGAAATACATTCGCCGACGAGGGACATTCCTGAAATTCAAGCTCCGCCTTTCGCGCTTTCAGACTACACTCACGCTGGCCGCTAGCTGAAACCTCCGGAGGTTGCATGTGTAGGCGGTATACGTCATCAAGACAGTCTTATTTCAGAATATTAACAATTATAAAGCTGACAATTATTCTTAGTTAATTGTAAATTGATGTAATATGCTTATGACTTGCGAATGTAATGCTCAGTTGATTTAAATAAACCAGGCTTGATGACGTATCCAGCCTGTGACCTGCGTAGCTGAATCCTTCGGATTTTACAACAGCCGCACACCGTGATGAACCTGCGATCTAATGCTTTGATTTGAAAGCCTGTTGAAGACATATTCTCGAGGACATTAAAACAAGTCGCCAAGGAAGCGAAACAGGGATTTTAAAGGACAACGCGACAGGAAAAACATCAAGACCAAAGTCAATATTGGAGTTAGTTTTCCAAGATGGGGCTCAAGGGACACTGAAGTTGCTACTTTATATCTTCTCCACAGGTAATTCAGCATATTCGTTTACATCTATACAGTCCATGTTGTTAACTTGAAGTTTTATAGTTACTTGGCTAACTTTAGCATGATTATGCATAACACTTGTTAGTGTAAACATGCATGTGGTTTAATGTGTTCGAACAGACACACGCCGTCTCTCTGCCCATTTATGTAATCTGAGGTACTGAGATAAATGTTTTTCATCTTTTCTGACCTCTAGCACAAACACACGGTGACAGCCCTATTTTTTAGCCTTTCATTGATAAAAGCGTCTGATCTGCGCGTCTTTCGTTTCATTTTACAAGCGTGTGAAAGTTGCGCGATCTTTTTTCACCAATATGAGAGAAAGCTCTTACATATACACGGACATGTAACGTTTACTTAAAACATAAGCATTGGACTTTGACATAATTAGTTCGCGTCCATTTAAACCCATCATTACTCTCGCTCATGATTAAATGCAGGAGAGGGACTCGTCCACAGACCATCTCCTCAGTATTCTGGAGAGAAAATGGACAAAAAGAGACGGATTTAAACACCAAGTGTAAACGTGATGTGTCTCTCTCGTCCACTTGTGATCTGATTGACGAAAACACATCTTAAGACCAAGTTTAACTGCTGCTGTGATATTTTTCCTCGCGTCGATGAAAAAGGAGTGTCTAAGCTACGTTTATGGTTGCTTTTTGTATGTGATTTTAAGCGGACATATCATGACAATCAGACTTTTTCCATGTTAAACATAAATCTGTGTGCTTTGATGGATCACAGGCAAAGGACATGGCAAATTGTTAATTTTTTTTTCATTGCTTTTGCTTTGTAGCTACTGGAAGCCATGTTAACCTTGGCATGACACGGCCGGGCCACCGTACGAGTTAAAACGCGTTCCGAATGGGGGGGGCTAGAAAGTAATATTCAGTTGCTTGTCATATAGACTTTCACCGCTAGATGGGAGTAGATCCTACACAGTGGAGCTTTAACCCACAAAATTTCTGTAAACACCGCCTGTCACACATAGGCTACGCACACACACACATACACACACCCACACACACACACACACACAAACAAACACACCTGGCATGTAACAAACCCAGCTACACTCACACATTTTGTATAACACACAAATAAGATATAATAAACAACATTCAGTGACTTGTTTGCTTTTTTAGATGGATATATAAAAAAAAAATTTTATGCCTTTGTTGATATGGTCCCGACGATCTGTGCTACCTACACACTCTGCGCTAGTGATGGGAGAAACGAAGCTTTTCGAAGCTTCGAATCAATTGAACCAATTCGCAAATTGATTCAGTTTTTCGAAGCGTTCGAAACACCGCACACGCTGGCGACATCTGCTGGTCAAATTAGTGTAAACACTGAAATCTAGGCCCAAACATAATGACACATTTGGCAAACTATTGTGTTCACAACAGTGTAGTATTGTCAAAATATTTTTCAAGTCATTAAATACCATTAAAAATTTATATTAATATATATATATTTTTTTTTATCATATTACTTACATATTAAGATTATAAATGTTGCTGTAAAGGAATTTAAGAAATTATTTGAATTATTCTCTCTTGAATATGCAAATGAAAAGTGCAGTTGAAATTTAAAGCTTTTATTTTCATATGTATAGATATACCTGTACAATGACATTCTTCCTTTTTTATTACCACATTACATTCAACTGTGATTGTCATTAAAATAATAAAGTATTAAAATAATCGTTAGTTGCAGCCCTAGTTTGTAACTACATGAGAGTGAGTAAATGATGACAGCATTTTCATTTTTGGGTGAACTATCCCTTTCAGATTAAATGGGAAAGCAATAGTAACATTATATAAGTATAGTTTTATAAACTTTTACCTCGCGCCAAAACAATAACAACACAAAAGACACTAAATATAAATAAGAAATCAAGTAATTGTTTCATCATGACAGCAAATACTGCTGATTTGATCTCATTTTTGACCATCAAACAGAAAAGGGAATCCCTGTCAGAGATGTAGCCCAGAGAGGGCGGTGGTCAGCGGGGCGAGTGAACACTGACGTCTGCTCATGCTCTGGTTCTCATACGCACCGAATCTTACTAAGAAACGTTCAAAGAGGCGCTATCTTTACTAATCGACTGTAGATTTAAATATAATACATATATATTCTCGACTGCACTAATCTTAAAACTACACTTTGTGACCAAGAAACGGTAATATAAAGAAACGGCTGCTCCGTCCATTGAGTTATTATGAGATTCAAAGCAGCCGAAAGTGTTACCTGTCATTCTGGCTGCCCTCAAATTCGTGGCGAAAGAAAGTAGTTCCCAAACAAAGAGGCTTTTAAAATCACTCCGTTGTTGTTTTCTAGTTTCCTTTTTTTAAACGTGTGCCGTCGAACTGTTGAATAAAAGCAATATCGCTCGAGTAGGAGTGTGATATAGCTCTATATCATCACGGCTGTGATGGCCTCTGGCCTAATCACAGCCGTGATGATATAGAGCTATATCACACTCCTCCTCGAGCGATATTGCTTAAATATAACATTTATGTGGCAATGTTTACGATTTGCTTGTGTAATTATTTGTTATGTTTGTAATGAAAAGGGATCAGCATTAATCGTGGACTGCTGTGTCTTGGAAACGTGATCGCTGGCTTGGTGATGAAAGCAAGAAGGGAACTTTCGTACCATACAGAGACTCTAAGCTGACGCGTCTTCTCCAGGGTAAGACCGATACGTTTAAGATATTCGTTCATATGGATCTGTAGTTTTTAACACTACGTTATGATGTCAATTTCATGCAAATGCTTCTCAAAACCTTCCCTAGACTCTCTCGGAGGAAACAGTCACACGTTAATGATTGCGTGCGTCAGCCCAGCGGACTTCAACATTGAGGAAACGATCAATACGTTGCGATACGCTGATCGTGCCCGTGAAATCAAAAATAAACCCATTTTAAATGTTGACCCACGTGCAGCGGAAATGAAGCGACTCAAACAGCAGGTACCTAGAAATTTTATATTTTTAAGCGGATATTTGAGCAGTTAGTGTGACAAAATAAACACATGACCAATGCAAAAATTACATTATGAATTTTTATTTAAGAACAGAAGTTGTTGTAGTGTTTTAGCACTTAACCGGTTTCTTTTTTTGCACAGAATTTCTCCAGCTTTGGAAAAAACTCTTTCACATGGCACAGATGTAGCTGGTATTGAGAGGTATTTTTTGGCAAGCTGAAAGAGATGAGGGAAGAAAGTTTGATGTTTTGACCAAAACTCCAGTGGATCACTTGTTCTGTTCATGTATGGTGTATTTAAATATCGCTGTACTTCAACTGTTGCATCAGCAGTGACACTATGGACCTTTTGTGTTTCCTGTATCTTATTGTCCAAGAGTTCCCATAGGTTCTTCCTGTCCTTCTGCTGAAGTGGCTGCAGCTGAAGCTGATGGCTGAGGTGACCCAGGTGGTGGAGCCGATGAGGTTTCGCGCATCACTGCACTGCATTCAGCAATGCAGTCCCTTGACTGCAGCGTCAGCATTGGCTGCACAGCCAAACACAACAGTCTTGAATCTGGGATCCAAAAGTGTAGCCTTAGCCAAGGTCCTCAAGGATTCCACTGTTCCAAAAGGTTTTTTATCAAGTTGTTTGTGAGCTCTATTGCTGTTGTTGATGAAAGTTTCTGTGCCTTCTCGTTTATTTTATAAAACAGCATTCTGACAATGGTTATAATTTTTTTAAGCTGTGACCACTTTCTCTGCAGAGAGCTAACAGTGGCATGGTTAAAGGCTGAAAGGGCTTGAAGACACTGTGCGGTTGCTTCAAACTGTCCACTGTTCAAGGGTGTCACATTGGTGTTTAAGGATGTTAGAGCAGCACCAATGCTTCACGTTCTTTATATATTCTTTGGAGCATGAAAAATGTGCTGTTCCACCTTGTTTCCACCTCTTGAATCAGTTTCTTCTTCGGTCTGCCCATCTGCTGCTGAATTGCTGACAGTTTCTCAGTGGCATCTGTGCTGCATCTAAAGAAGGTAACAACTCTTCTGCAGTGATCTCAAATGGCACTAAGATCTGCTGTTTGAGAGAGGGCATTTTTTACAACCAGATTTAAGGTGTGTGCAAAGCAAGGAATATGTCTAATCTGAAGCAGATTAGCACACAGTGTCATGTTCGAGGCATGGTCTGTGATGAGACATGTCACTTTGTCTCTTATTCCCCAGGACTCCAGCAAAATGGACTTTGCTTCTTTGATGTGCTCTGCTGTGTGGGTTTCAGGAAACTTCAAAACTCCCAGCACAACACTACACAACTTCTCTTCATTGATATAATGGCATGTTACTGCAAGGTATGCCTCCGTATTTATTGATGTCCACATGTCAGTTGTAAGATTCACAGTGTTTGCGCTTTTGACTTCCTCCACCACCTTCTCTTTTGTCACTTTATACCTTGCAGCAACCATGTTTTTCAGCCCATGCCTTGATGGAAGCACATATGTTGGATCCAGTTTCTGCACAAAAGCCCTTAAGCCCTCCTCCTCCACCATGGAAAATGGCTGGGAATCCTTCACTATCATGTCCACCAGAGCCTCATCAATGCCCCTTTGCCTTGCTGGAAAATTGAAAAATAAAAATTCATTATTTAAACTTTGTCATTTATTCATATACATGTGCCTGGTTTCAGTCAAGGCTTTGTTGAAGCCTGTTCTAGGCCTTGGTAACATTAAGATGTTTATGCAAATTCAATAACCATGCCTTAGACATTACTGGAGTGTGAATTAATAAACAATAGCACTGGCATATTTTAATATCTGTCTTAAGTTTTTTTCAGTTGTTTGTCTCTGAAACTGGCGGGTTAGTTTTTAGGTTTTAAAGTCCCACACAAACACACACTTTTGACAACAAGCACAGATCGTTTGGATGTGCCAGATATTTCACCACTACCGGATGTGTGCCCATCAGCTTCATCTGGATGTTTGGAGCGCAAGTGCCTCAACATTGATGAGGTGTTATTGTGGTATGTCAGGTTGATCACACAACATACATCTCACAATATTGTTCTCCAAACTCTGAAAGTGATCCCAGACAATTGATCTTGGTCTTTTAATTCCACTCATTTCACAATCGCTATCAAATGCCAAATTAACAATTTCATTCACAAACTCTATAACCCACAACATCTTGCCTTTGCTTGCTGTTTATATAGTAAAAACTGGCGGGGTATCACATACTGGTTCATGGGTTCACTTTGAAATCAACACCCCCTAGTGGTGAACCAACAGAGTTTCGAAACAGTAATGACGTCATGAAGCCTCGTTTGCTGAAATCACGCGACTTGGCCAAATTTGAAACAAGCTCCGAACCAATGATTCGAAACATGAGATTCGTAAAGGTTTCGAAGCCTCATGAAGCAGTGTTTCGAAAGCGACCATCACTACTCTGCGCATGCGCACTACGTTGTCACACTTGGAAGGATCACATCTGAAGTCTGGATAACTGTGTAAGTAAAATAACTCCTGTTGAATTAAAATACTATTTTCACTGTATAATCGAATCTTTTAAAGTATTTTTTTTAATAATCTATGTTTTGTCTTACGAGGTAAGTTACGACACTGTCGCAGACAGGGTTTACCTTGCCCTGAGGCACGATGTTTAATTAAGGGTTGCCAACTCTCACGCATTCAGCCTATATCTAACTGTAGGTTCACACCAGCCGCGGAAGAGGCGGCAAAAACGCGTGAACCGCGTCCAGTTTGCCGCTTGAACATTTTGAGTTTACTCGCTTAATCCGCGCGTGAAATTCTAGTCATTCGAGAAATTCACGCGGAAATCCGCGTCATGGGAGGGGCTTCTGCGACTCCGCAGAGACTACAACACTCCGCTCGCTTCCTGTAATCACGTCACTACTACAGCAAGCTCCTGATTGGTTAACGCGGCGCGGAATTCCGCCAAAGTTCAGATTTTTGAACTCGCGCGTTTCCCGCGGCAACGCTCAATTTGCGCGGAACGCCCCGCGCCTTCCGCGCGTTCCGCGACATCCGCGCCGCGGCTACCGCGTGTACCGCGCCGCAGGATGCCTAATCGCGTGTTTGCATTGACTTAACATGTAAATCATCCGCGCTTGCCGCCTCTTCCGCGGCTGGTGTGAATCCACAGTTACGCTAAAATAGAGATTCTTCTCTGCTGTATTTTTTTTCACTCATGTGCATGACCGTACCCACCATTGAGCTCTTCGTCTTTAGGCTTGTTTGAGATGAGCAAATTCTGCGCAGAATCGATCACCGGTGATCAGCGCAAGATGCATTCCGGTTAGAAAAGTGTCCGACTTACGTCCGACTTGCTCTGATGTCACGCTGACGTGTACAAAATAACTCTCGCGATGGAGAGGCGGGCTCGTCGGATTCTACAGCCGAGCGCAGTTGCTCTCCACCGACTGCGTTGACGAAAAGCACGATGGGAAAAGACTTGCTGACGACACAGCTTAATGCTCATTTGCCCGGGAATGTCAGCTGATGACTTTTTAATTCTAAAAACTACACTTCCTGTAGTAGTTTTTATATTTATTCAACTTGTTCTTGACTTATGACATTTATATTATTAATAAATTCCTTTAAACTTTTGTATTGGTGTTGTATTATTTGTACTGTGTGCTGTTTATATTTCACACAGAAACGAATTTGGATTACGTCTAGACTTAGATAACATTTACTAAGAAGCCTTTTCCAATAATGAACAGTTCAGCTTTGTTGATTCTCCTTATAAACATCTTAATGTAAATGCATTTGTTGGTATTTCAGTTGCATCTATTTAATCCGCGATAAAATACGCGAACGCGATCTCTTCCATTGCTGACGTTTGCAGTCAACAACACAGCGAGATTCATGAATCGTCCGGCTTGCCTACACTTTTTTCACTCCTCCCCTCACTGCAGCCGGCTACTCTCGCCTATATTTCAGGCAAGGCAAGCTGCATCTCAAACAAGCCTATTGTCTTATTTAACCCAACGCTCAGCGCTCGTTTAGCTTCTTGCGCCGCCACGCAGACCGATCTACATGTGACGTCTTAGCACCGCGAGACCGATTCAACAGTAAAATGAATCAGTATGCATTTAAATCGATCTCGCGGTCGTATGATGTCACAAGCCAACAGGTCTGCGCCCCATAAAGTAAGAAACAGTCAAATTGACTCCCAAATGACGAATCAAATCACAGACAGAGGTGCAAGTCAAAGGAGGACAGCTGCGCGATTCCTCAGAGTGGAAGCTCAAGAAAGATGTAAGTAATTAAACGCTGACTATTTTACAGCTGTATAATGATTAGATTCACAGCCTTGAACTTGTAAATCCGACGCATCGTGCGCGGCAGAACGCTTAAATAAGCCCATGTTCGTCTTTTGGCTTAAACGGACAAATTTACCTTACATTTGTGAATGTAGCTGTCTTAATGAGTATCATGGTAAACAACTGATTATGTCTCTACCGAATGTAAACATTTTATTGCATTCTGTCTAAAGCCTGCCTAATAAACACTATCCATTTTGAAGTCATTAAAGTTAAACAAAAGAAGAGAAAATCACTCACTTGTCTTGTCTGTAACTTTGTAAAAAAAAAAGGATTAATCCATATTTACTTTAAGATTTTTTGGCAAAAAAGTAATTTATTTAGTGTTGAGCTCTTCTATTGAAGTAATTTTAAGGTTTATTATGGAATTTAGATTTCCTGAACAACTTTTACTAAAATTACTTCTTCATTAACACACCGTAAATCAAATGTGAGAAGTTTAAAATGCAGCCTTCCATTATATCAAGCAGGTAGCTCAAAGATGATTATTTGTTACACCTGACCCTAGATAATAAACATGTGAATATTAGCCAAAGCAAAATTCTTATCACAGACAGGAGGCTGATGGACCATTCTAAGAGCCCAATATATAGTCATTTCCTGAATATAAGCACCATGCATTGTTTTATTCACCGTGTTTTATGCAAACAAAAAACAAAACCATGTATTAACCTCATCTGTGTATTAACCTCAGTTTACTAACACAACCTATTGAATCAGATCATGAGTTGATGATAAAGTAGAATAAATGCAATGCCATGTATAGTCCTCACTCATGCATTAACCTCATAGATTATGACCTTAGTTAATCAATCATACTTTATTCAAGTGAGCTTGATGAACTTTCAGCTCTCTTTCAGCAAAGCCCTGATCATAACAATCACATAATAAACCAAATAGTCAAAGTAACAGTGAACTTAAATAAACTTATCAAAACAAAAAGAAACTTATCAAAACAAAAACGTCAAACATTTGGAAATGAATGTAGTCGGTGTAGGTTTAGATGTTAAGAGGCTTGTGGTGTCCACTGGCCAAAATTTCCAGTAGGCCGCTGCATGCGCATGTTTGGGGAGAAATCTCCCTCCAGACAAATCACCAAAGTTGGCAATCCTGTAAGCGCTTGAGGTAAACACATTGTGCGGAATTCAATATTATTTTCTTTGCAAAGTTGAATCTTTCCTAGTAAATATGTAATCTCTGCATTGACGCCAATTAGCAATCCTTTACCCAATAACAAAAACGTGTTGTATAAAATTATCACAGATGAATTTTAGCATCAACAACTTAATTATAAAATTAGACTTTTAACACTATACTTGTATTACACTTTTATGCTTTATGCACGTCCACTGAAGATCCATCTCCTGCCATCTTTCTGCTCCCGACTTCTTTTTTCTTTCTGACAGACTTTTAACAATGGATAGAAGATACAGTGAGGTGTTGACACTTCTTACGAATAACACATACCCCAAACACCTTAATAAAACAGAAAGACAAAATTTGAGGCGATATGCTGCAAAATGTAGAGTAACGAGTTTATGTGAATTCATTTTTTTTTTTTTTGCCAAAAGTGCTTTAAATGAATTTATATCAGAAACTAAATTTAGTTTATGATTTCAGATGGCATGCTGTATTATGGGAGAAGGAAGGCAGTAAGGACCAAGGAGGAATGCAGGGCATTGTTTGATGAGTTCCACAGGGACAGTTGATGACGATGAGTGCGTCCCTGCAGGTCAGTCTCTTACACTATTATAATGACACATTAAATGTATATGATTTTAAAACACTCATTCTATATATTTTTCCACATTTTACAATAAGAATAAACGCAATAACAGTGTGGAATAACACAAATGTATAACACTAGCATATATTAAATATTATGTGATAGGTTTTATAATGTTACAATAGTAGCAATGTGTTAGATTTCAGAGAAGTTTATAATGTCGTCTTTTTGTCTGTTCTGTCCAGCTGGTAGACAGACTGACATGTCTACACCAGCTCAGGGGCAAGAAGTTACAAGCTGCGGTGTACAGGATTCACAACGGAGGTTGTGCGTCTCTGCACCCGCAGCTTGTGAGACGAGGTTTGTTCTTCCGGGGACAGTTGACGATGATGAGTGGATCCCTGCAGGTCAGTTTGTTACACCAGTGGTTCTTAAGGTTATGCCTGGAGGCCCACTGCTCTGCACATTTTGTTTGTCTCGCTTATTTAACACACCTGATTCAATAACCGGCTCATTAGTAGAGATCTCTATGAACGCTTTGGATAAAAGTGTCAGCTAAATGAATAAGTAACTGAACTGACTGTGTCAGATGAGAGAGACATACAAAATGTGCAGAGCAGTGGGCCTTGAGGAACGGAGATGAGAACCACTGTGTTACACTATTATAATGACACATTAAATATTTATATATAATTTTACAACACTCATTTTTCCACATTTTACAATAAGAATAAACTGTGGAATATGTAACATTAACATATATGACATTTTTATGTAAAAGGTTTTAAAATGTTTTTTTCACAATACCATAATAACTATACAGTAACAATGTGTTAGATTTTAGAGAAGTTTATAAGGTCTTCTTTGTGTCCAATCTTTCCAGTTGTGTCTACACCTGCAGCTGATCAAGAAAGCATTGCCCCTATAGGGGCTTTAGATGAGGAGGAGAGAAGCTTACCAGGTTAGTGTATTAAACCATTATAATGACACCCCAAATATGATGATTATGGAACTTTTTATTAAACAAACAAACAAATATAAAATGAGAGAAAGAAAACAACTCTAACACGGGTTTCACATTATTTCTTAAGTGTCCTCTAATTAAGGTTTTCGTTTAAGGTTTACAAATTTACATTTGCCATTCTGGCACAAATCTCTTGTGTGGGCAGGACTTGACCATACTTTAATCCCATTTGCTAGTGAGATTTGAATTTACAGATCTCTGATCAGGAATAAGGGTGGGACAATAAATGGATATGCAGATTTATAATTGTCTGTCTTCGTGTGTTACAAGAATCCATACGCTGGCATCAAATATTGATATAATAAATTAATAAACAAGACTGTACATATATTTCCCAGTGTTATTACTTTATGGGTTTCCAAAAAAAAAAAAAAAACATATCGATCAGGCTCTAATCTGGTGGTAACATCTGTTGTTCATCTTTTCTATTTTTGTCTTTCAGAACCAAAACCAAAAAGCCGGAAGAAAATCCGTGCTTTCTTGCGCAGAGCATTGCGGGCTATCAAAAAAGCTTGCTGTTGCTGTGGAAATGAGGATATAGTGGAGCCATTTGATCCTCAGGTGCCCGTATAGATGAAGCTGATATGTAGAGAGGTTCTGGTCTTAAGCAAACGGGTTTTCAAGAACCACCCTATTGCCGGTCAGGTTGGTCATCCTTGGATATATCAGCTTTCCAAGAAGCAGCTGATCATATGGTCCATTCGCCCATGTGCTCCGGCAGATCAGCTGATTTTAAGTCGGGTTCTTCTTACCTGCACCGAGCTCGTGATAAAACACTGGCAGTATAGTCCCTTCGGACTCGAGCCGGCGAGCTCTTTTCCTTGGAGACATGCCCGCTCCAAGAAGAGGATGGTCACAAATGTGGTCCTTTCGACCATGAGCTCCGTGCTCAACCTGATCATGCTGATTAGTCAGTCAGGTTTGTGTAACCTGCACCCATCTCGTGAGAAACACAGGCAGTATAGTCCCTTCGGACTCGAGCCGGCGAGATTGTTTTCCTTGGAGACATGCCTTTCCAAGAAGAGGATGATCTTAAATGTGGTCTATGGACCACGGGCGTCATGCTCAACCGATCATGCTGATTAGTCATTCAGGTTTGTGTAACCTGCACCCAGCTCGTGAGAAACACAGGCAGTATAGTCCCTTCGGACTCGAGCCGGCGAGCTTGTTTTCCTTGGAAACATGCCCTTTCCAAGAAGAGGATGGTCACAAAAGTGGTCCTTTCGACCATGAGCTCCGTGCTCAACCTGATCATGCTGATTAGTCAGTCAGGTTTGTGTAACCTGCACCCAGCTCGTGAGAAACACAGGCAGCATAGTCCCTTCGGACTCGAGCCGGCGAGCTTGTGGAACCAGACTATTGCCAGTCTGGTTCATCATCCTTGGCCATAACAGCTTTCCAAGAAGCAGCTGATTGGTCAGGTTCATCTAGCCTGCGGTCAACCGATAGTGATCGTGAGTATAATGTTATTGTGTTCTGATCTTTATTGTCAGCTTTATTTTTTCCCTTGTCAACTGTTTCTCTCCTTATTTAAATCTCTGTCCAGTTTTTGTTGTTCATGCATTTTAGGGGTGTCACGATTCGTTTCTCGATTTTTACTTCTTTTTTTAAAACCCAAAAATGCTATGCCATTTATTTTTATTATTTATAGTTTCACATTAACATGCACATTGTGTGCTTTTCCTCACATGGGGGTTTGTGGGCTTCACTACGCGAGAGAGCTTGTAGAGAGAAGATTCCTTCTTGTACGCACATGCACTTAATGCACGCGTCCTGGACTCGTAGCATCTGAAATAATCCAGCGCATCATAAGCAGCTGAGCTTCTCTCTGTCTCACGCGCTCTCGCATCTGTCTGAAGTCTAAACATAAACTAAAGTAGTAATCCTTACGTATTTGTTCAGTTTTATGTGTTTCATGCGAGCTGAAGCAAACTATCACCTCTCTTGTGCACGTGCAGAGAGCTGCGCTCTGTCCGAAGTCAGATCATTAGGAAGTAATCCTGTTTATGAAATGCATTTCAAGGAGTTGTAGCAATACATTATGATCTGCTCTTTTTTTGTCTGTTTTAATTTTCTTCCTTGTCGACTGTACTTTGTTTCAAACCTCTGCCCAGTTATCGTAATAAGTGTGTTTATACGGCAGATGTTTGTGTAATAGCTTCTCCCTGTATTCAGTATGTTGTGTTATTCAGATGGACTGAGTTCTCTTGATTCATCAGAATGACTCCTGAGCCTTTTCCTTTATATTGTCTTGATTTGCTTATTTAAAGAAATATTTAGGTTTTTAAAAATGGTTTCACTCTTACTTGATCCCAAACTTCTTGTTTATTCTGCTAGTAGCTGATTAGCATTGGATGTAATGAACAACTCTCCATTATCTGCACATTCTTTAAATGAATATTTATTTTTGTCTGTTATGTTATAAGCAGCACTGCCACTGGAGTTCATGTGAGACAAAACAGTTCTTGTGTTCATTTTGTATTGATTGTTTTTCAGGAAAATGCATTGCTTTATGAAGTGGGAAGACAGATTGGAAGAGGTGCCTTTAGTAAAGTGGATGAGGGGACTCGCAAATCTGATGGCATGAAGGTAGAACCCCTCTTTATCAAATTGTTTTGCCAACCCTACATTATATATGACTTACATATGATTATTCTCGCTTGTAGGTCACCATCAAATATATTAAGAAGTCTGGCAAGGAAATCTACACTAAAATGTCCTCGAACCCAAGGACATTGAGACAAACAGACCCAGTTCCGGCCGCCGTGGAGGTCAACACACCACTGATCTACTGGCCATCCTTTAACGTGATGCCCAGCCGATGCCTGACCAATGACCACTGGCGGAATCTGTTTAATCTCCTCATCCGTTTACATATATCTCCCAAGGGAAAAAAATTCAGGAGGTTTTTCTCCTAGGGGGTTTTTTCAACCCGGGGAGTCAGCCGACATTGGCTTAACATGGCACCCTCTTCTATACGTTACATTATTAATACGCTCGCTTGTAAAGTTTTTTCATAGCCGCTGTATTTTGCTACTTATGTTGTCTGTTGAATTTTCTGTGTTTTTTTTTCCTGCTTCTATTAATGTAAAGCTGCTTTGAAACAATTACAAATTGTGATAAGCGCTATATAAATACAATTTTAATTCAATTTTATTTTAAGTTTGAAAGATTAAATGTGTTTGTAATATTTTACCTTTTATTTATTGATTTGATTTATTGATTTGTGTTTTTTTGTTCTTCCGTCAGTGCAGCATATTGTTAAAGATAATATTAATGTACATTGTAAACACTACACCACAAAAGTATTTTTATACACTTTTTTTTAGTTCTTGTTGTTAGTTATTTTTTACTTTAAAAACATTACACTAAATGTGATGCCTTTTATTTTCAATATAATGCATATTTTTATTAAATATAATAAACAAACATAAATATGAAAAGCAGTTGTTTTGTTCTCTTTATTATTAACTTAATCCAATAAACAAGACATTTGTGACAAACAGTAAGAAAGTAAACTTTACCGTTTCACAGTAGTGTTTTTGTACTTTATTTTTATTATTTATTTATTATTGTAAATCCCTCATAACAGAATGTTTGTTCTTATTATTGTATAATACTATGTTCTCAAATGTCAATTATTAATGGCATAATGTTAATAAAAATAAAATAAAAAATACAGCTGCTCCATTATGTCGAGGAGCAGAGACGAGTGCTCGGAGGTCAGCAATTTTACGCGTGTTCGACTTCATACGGCGCTGCAAGAACCGGCGGATGCTGTCAACATACCGCGAGGGCGAGTTCAGAAATCACACGTAGAGGTCTAATTTCGAATCGCTCTCGCAGACTTTGACGTCATCGGACATCTACTGCAACAACTCCTCCCTCCAACATGAAGAACCAGTCCGCGTCACGACCAGGGCCGCCAGTGATTGGCTTTTGGCTCTTGACGGCAGATATGCACGGGTATATAATGTCCATGTGCACGGGTACGTGTAAATCATAGATATGCGTGTAAATGAACACTTTTTCTGAAAACTGACATGTGTGCACGTCTGCACAATATTATTTTTTAAAACCGGAGAGGTTGAAATGTCCGTTTATGCAAATAGCCGCCCACGTGTAAACGTAGCCTCAACTTTATAGATCAAGATAATATATAAAGATCTTTAAACGAAGGATCGGAATATCAGATAGTTGACATGGTAGGCAAGTTAGTTAATATTTTTAATAAAAAAAGGAAATAAAACGAATAGCATACATTATTGTTGGTGCGGTGTGTCACGTGACAATCATGACGCGTCGCCAAGGACACAAGGGGTCAGATAAAATATTTTTTAACTTGCGCGTTAATTGAGACTATAAATAAATATTCTGCATTCATTTTTAGCTATGCCCCTGCCGTGACCAAATTCTCGTTCGCAAATCATCGCGATATTTATCGTCAATTTCCAAACGTCGCCACATTGGTGAGTAAACCATAAAGTGTCTTGTTGTTCGATACTAAGTTAATTATATCTTCTTTATTAATCCAGATCGGCTTCTAATTGTTCTCTGAATTGCATTGGTCATCTATATTACTTTCTTTTTGTTCAAAATAAGTTCAACACAACACATAATCAAGTAGTGGGTGATTAGCGCGTAATTAAAAGCTAGTCACGATGTTAGTCACCATTTACATAACGTGACAGATCTTCGATCATTTTATTATATTCATATTTTTGGAATTAACTAACACTGTACTTCTACTGTGGTATTTTTTGTTTATAGTACACAAATCCTACCATTTTTTTTACAGCAGTTAGTCTACATCTACTGTGGTATTTTTTTGTAGTACAGTAACAGCAAACCTTATGCTTTTACCACAGTAGTTCAGCCTTGTTATACATAGTAAAAAACAGTAACAACACCACCATGCTTTTAATACATTTGACGTACAATTCAGAAATCTTTAGACATTCAGATCCTTCTTTTTTGGTCAGTTTTATTCTATTGCCATATTATTTATTTATTTATCTTATTATATAGTCTTAGGATAGTGGGCGGATCTTGGGGTTTGTTGTAAATAGTTATACACATACAATGTTTAGTAAATAAAGAATTTAAAAAAAAATCCAAAAGTTGTAATTCACACATTTTTTTGTCTTGCAGTTTCTTCGCATACAGTCTTGTTCAAAATAATAGCAGTACAATGTGACTAACCAGAATAATCAAGGTTTTTAGTATATTTTTTATTGCTACGTGGCAAACAAGTTACCAGTAGGTTCAGTAGATTCTCAGAAAACAAATGAGACCCAGCATTCATGATATGCACGCTCTTAAGGCTGTGCAATTGGGCAATTAGTTGAAAGGGGTGTGTTAAAAAAAATAGCAGTGTCTACCTTTGACTGTACAAACTCAAAAGTATTTTGTACAAAAAAAATTTTTTCTGGGATTTAGCAATCCTGTGAATCACTAAACTAATATTTAGTTGTATGACCACAGTTTTTTAAAACTGCTTGACATCTGTGTGGCATGGAGTCAACCAACTTGTGGCACCTCTCAGCTGTTATTCCACTCAATGATTCTTTAACAATTCATTCACATTTCTTGGTTTTGCTTCAGAAACAGCATTTTTGATATCACCCCACAAGTTCTCAATTGGATTAAGGTCTGGAGATTGGGCTGGCCACTCCATAACATTAATTTTGTTGGTTTGGAACCAAGACTTTGCCCGTTTACTAGTGTGTTTTGGGTCATTGTCTTGTTGAACCAACCATTTCAAGGGCATGTCCTATTCAGCATAGGGCAACATGACCTCTTCAAGTATTTTAACATATGCAAACTGATCCATGATCCCTGGTATGCGATAAATAGGCCCAACACCATAGTAGGAGAAACATGCCCATATCATGCTCCATGCTTCACTGTGTACTGTGGCTTGAATTCAGAGTTTGGGGGTCGTCTCACAAACTGCCTGTGGCCCTTGGACCCAAAAAGAACAATTTTACTCTCATCAGTCCACAAAATGTTCCTCCATTTCTCTTTAGGCCAGTTGATGTGTTCTTTGGCAAATTGTAACCTCTTCTGCACATGCCTTTTTTTTAACAGAGGGACTTTGCGGGGGATTCTTGTAAATAGATTAGCTTCACACAGACGTCTTCTAACTGTCACAGTACTTACAGGTAACTCCAGACTGTCTTTGATCATCCTGGAGGTGATCATTGGCTGAGCCTTTGCCATTCTGGTTATTCTTCTATCCATTTTGATGGTTGTCTTCTGTTTTCTTCCACGTCTCTCTGGTTTTGCTCTCCATTTTAAGGCATTGGAGATCATTTTAGCTGAACAGCCTATCATTTTTTGCACCTCTTTATAGGTTTTCCCCTCTCCAATCAACTTTTTAATCAAAGTACGCTGTTCTTCTGAACAATGTCTTGAACGACCCATTTTCCTCAGCTTTCAAATGCATGTTTAACAAGTGTTGGCTTCATCCTTAAATAGGGGCCACCTGATTCACACCTGTTTCTTCACAAAATTGATGACCTCAGTGATTGAATGCCACACTGCTATTTTTTTGAACACACCCCTTTCAACTAATTGCCCAATTGCACAGCCTTAAGAGCGTGCATATCATGAATGCTGGGTCTCATTTGTTTTCTGAGAATCTACTGAACCTACTGGTAACTTGTTTGCCACGTAGCAATAAAAAAATATACTAAAAACCTTGATTATTCTGGTTAGTCACATTGTACTGCTATTATTTTGAACAAGACTGTACATCTCATACTCCTCCATCTACACGCTCCACAACATTTAAACCAGCAGCTCTTTTAAGAGACATCAATTACAAAAGCTATCTCTCTCTCTCTCTCTCCTCTTGGCTTTTTTTTTCAATATGGCATCTTCAGGTTTTGACCAGTTATGCCAGGAAGCTGCAACTATTTCAAAGCATCTTGAAATGAAAGCTGACAATGCTGAACTTGAAGCAGCTAGCAGAGAGGCTGAAGAAATTCTACAAATGTTAAATTCTCCACTGGTAAAGTAAATTACATTTCCGTTTTCTTCTTCAGTTGGTTAATTTTTTTATTTACACTTAAAGGCTCTCTAAGCGAATCTGCGAGACGTTAGTTATTGTTGACGTTTGAAACTGTTTTCAAACAGACGGAGCGTAGCTAACTCCTCCCCCTCCCTTCCGTGCTTTCATGAACGCGCCCAACCCCCACCCCCAAATCCTTTTTGTCGTTTATTGGCTGGAACACTTTGTTTTGTTTTGTGATGCTAGGTTTGGCCACTTGTTGATATTGCCGTTTGTGAAGCCTGGGCTGTCTACAGAGATCGCGTTTTTTTACAGTTTGATCAGCGGACAGGCAGCAAGCAGATAGTGAGATGTTTGCTGTATGTAACAAAAAATGTTTTATGGTCTAAAACGCGTCAATTCGCTTAGAGCACCTTTAAGCCCTTGTGAAAAAAAAGTGTGCTTAAGTGTACTTTTATAAAGTGTACTTATTACATAAATAATACACTTTAAGTATATACACTTAAGTGTGAATTAAATGCAATCTTTTCGGCGCACTGAATGCACCTTAAGTGTAATTAATTTCACATATATCATATATTAAGTTGAGATAAAATGTAATAAGTTGCCATTAAGAGTGATTTTTTGGAACAACTTAATTGGTACTTTATTACAACTTTATATCTACTTTCATAATTGCTTCTAGTGTTTTTAAAATATACTTAAAGTGCACTACACAATATAATGACATGCAATTAATGTGATTTAAAATGCACTTTAATGTCTGTTAACAATACTCTTAAGTGTGAATTGAATGCAATGGTTTCAGCGCACTGAATGCACATTAAATGCAATTAATTTCAAATATATCATATATTAAATTGAAATAAAATGTAATAAGTTGCTATTAAGAGTGATTTTTTTGAACAACTTAATTGGTACTTTATTACAACTTTATATCTACTTTCATAATTGCTTCTAGTGTTTTTAAAATATACTTAAAGTGCACTGTTCAATCTACTGACAAGCAATTAATGTGAAATTAAAAATAAGTTAATGTATATTAACAGTACATTTAATTACTCATTAAATGTAATGTTTCAAATACAAGTTTGCCAAATAAATTCAAATATATAAAATTAAATTCAATCAGTTGAACTGTGATTTCAGTGCAGTGAAGTGATTTCAATGCATCTTTCTACAGTATGTACTTTCACTACTTCTATTGTATGTGAAATATGGTTATGTACTTCTCAAAATACTGAAAAACAAATCTAGTTAATTAAATATGTATTCATTTCAGTGTAATGCATTGCAAACAAACAAAAACCACAATGCTTACACTGAGAATAAAACAGTTTGGTAGTTAAATTATGAATCAGATTTTTTGTTTTGCAAAAGTACATATAATAAATTCATTATGAGTTGTATATGTCCAAACAAAAAAAAATCTCATTTTAATATTGTTCAGGCATGTGATTGGCTAAGGACAAAAAAGCAGGAAAATATATTGAGACCCCCCCCCCACACACACACGCCAATCAAACTGGTGGCGGATCTATACGGATAGTAAAGTAGGACCCATAACAACTTATTTGAACAAAAAAACACATTTTAATTTATTTTACACCTAGATGTGCAACATGCAACTTTTTTGTACAGTATGACACATAACAACTTATTTGGTGAATGTGTAAAAGTGGGAATCAAAAGCAAGTGTTTTGTCCACCGCTCCATCACCACCTCTCTCTATATCAACAACCATGAAAAAAAAATGTTTTAACTTGTTTTTGTTTTGCATTTTTACACAACTTTAACAGCTAAATGTGCCACATGCAAATGTTCATGTCAAAAGAAGGCCTATTTTGCCGACATCCAAATAAAATGTAGACAATGGCTTATAAAGAACTAAAGGCATGGCTACTTTTAATTTTATACTTTAAATACATTTCCAAGCCTGTACTTTGATACTTTTACTTGAGTAAAGAAGTTAAATCAGTACTTCTATTTTTACCAGAGTATTTTTTTAATACAAATATCTATAAAATGTGCTACACAGGACCATTAGTTATAATAAAGTGTCTTAAAGGTCTCTTTTTCTAATTTTAGACCCCTGTAGGTGAGTAACTTTGTTAGCTGTTAAACATGAACAATAGAAGGTTGACACTAATAAATAGAAGTAATTGTACAAAAAAGTGCAGGTGCTATTTATTTTAATCAAACTGGTCAACCTTAAAACTTTAAACACGAAACCTTTGAAACAAACGATGATACAGAGGCCGTTTCTCAATCCTAGGCTGCAGCCATCCAGAGGTTGCATTTCTAAGCTGCATACGTCATCAAGACTCATCAAGAGTCACAATATTAACAATTATGAAGTTTACTATTATTCTTAGTTAATCGTAAATTGTTGTAATATGTTTATCAGGGCTTGACATTAACTTTTTGAGGAACTTTTTCTTCGGACAAGTAAATTTATGTTTCACTTGTCCATGCACAAAAGTCACTTGTCCGGGTAAAGATTTATAATATTATGTATTTTTTGTGTTTTGCTAATCAGTGGCGGAGCAAGGGATTTTTCATAGGGGTGGCCAGACAGGGGCCAGCAGTTACTCTGGGGTGGCATATAAAATCTCTATCATCCAACCTTAAAATACTTTTAAGTATTATAGTGTGTTAATCAGAATAATGTATAACATACAATTGCTACAATAATTTAATTTTTATTAAAATGAATTGAGATTAACATACAATTTATAGTCATAATTCAACCTCCATGTTTTTTAAACTATTTAATCAAATAAAACTTTTGAAATTTACTTTGAAACCAGGATTTATATCTCCCATTGCTGAAAAAACTAGAGACCAGAAAATCATGTGAATTTTGAAGGCTACTTTAATGTATTTTACTAAGATTTGTTTGGCTGCTTCTTGCTACTCTTTCTGAAGAAGGATGCTATATCTGCTGCCTTTCTCTTCATTTTCCCCTCATTTCAATGATTGTCTGACATTAAAACACTAAAGCAAAACATTAAAACATTACCATGTTTATTATTAGAGTAAACTTATTAGGGTAAATGTACCTAGATTATCTGTTATATATAAAATCAATCTTAATCCTAGCATTTACGCTGTAATGTCTGTGTGGGATTTTTTAATGTACAGTGACGAACTCTGTCAGATTCAAATCGGCTGTCACGCGGCGCAAACACACGTAGGCGCGCTGAAAGAGAGATTCTCATTATAAAACAGATTCTTAAACAAGATTTTAAGCCATTTATGTGTTTTTACCGAACTTTAGAAGAGAAATTTATATTCACGCCAGAGCCTGAAGAAACATCACTCTAGACTCCACTCCGTCCCGCGATTCCCGCCCCTCCGTGTTCGTGGATCAGGTTTCATGCACGAATGTAATGCTCAGTTAGGTTAAACCAGGCTCGATGAGGTAACTTATTTCCTTGCCTTTTTTCGGAACCAATATTGTTGCATCGTCCCTCTCTCAGTCGCCACCAGGATTTTCTGCAATGGCGCTTGTTTTTCCTCTCATTTCTGTGAAAATTGCTGCTCCAAATTCACCAAGTAAACCGACGTGTATATGTTTGCCGCTTTGTTTCGCGTCACGCGAGTGACAGCCAAACGTCGCAAATGAGGAGAAGAGAGGAGAGAAACGATCGGGTCTGATTGGTGAATACAATCATACTTCGCCATCCGCCATTTGCGAACGATCAGAAACACGTCCTTGTTGATACTTGGAAAGGAAGGAAAATGCATCTCTTTGTCATCTGCCACCGGTGTAGCCCTGTTGCGCGGGGACGGCGATTGTGGTTCCGTCCCGGGTTACCATGGCGACGGCTGTGAGAGACCCCCCTCCCCCCTTATTTTATTTTTTTTACATATCTGCATGATTCACGTAGGTCACATTTTCAGGTCGGAAAATCCGGAATTCCGGATTAATCCGGAAAAATCACATCCCTGATTGTTAAATTGGAATCAAACAAACAACTATCAATATTGAATAATTACATCCCTTAGAAAAAAATAAACTCAAAGTTATTATTTAACATTTTAACAGACAACTAAAAAAGAACTGCATGAACTTTAAATTAACAAATCCTTTGATAGGTCACATCAGTCTAATGATCATTTATTAAATGTGTTTAGAAATATTGCCATGAAAGTGTAATTTCTTTATGTAGCGGGTATTAACTTACTTACGGACCAGGCATAATAATAAGATCAGAAGGGTGCACGGTACGAAGGAGGAGGTAGCAGTGATAGTGAGCAACAAACAAAGACAGAAGGTAAGTTGATTAATAAATTATTTTACTTTGAGTGTTGAGAAACCTTTCTTTTTCTTTCCTTAATCACAAAAAATAGTAAACAACAATGAAAATACAATTAACTATATATACTATGGGTGCACCCTCTACATTACTTCTCATTTACAGAAATCACAGTCACAATCAATGTACAAAAATGGTACAAATTATATATGTAACACACTGAAATCAGTATTCAAGTTCAAAGTTCTTATCAATTGGAGTATTGATCAGTCTTAAATTATCAGAATTGTGCTTCTGAAATGTTTCAGTTCAATAAAGAAAACAAACAAAATAAGGAAACAGTTTCTGAAATGTATCCTCTTACTTGTCTGAAGAAAAATATTTAAAATAGAAAATTGTCATTTCCTCTAGATTCGTGATCCAATCAGGTCGAAATGGGAGGCTCGCCATCAATTAGGAAAATCCAGCTCAAGGAATGTTCATACGAAAGGAAAAAACATTCAATATTGTGTATCAATAATGATTAACAATTGTACATAATACAGGAAACAAATAAAATACATACATAAGTGCCATCATCATAATAAATGACAATTTAGACAAATACCTGTCTGTCCATTCACGTGTTTCTCTCTCTTTTTGTGTTTCACAGGCACGTGCAACCAAAATGGCGTCAGCGAACATTAGTGAACTTAACGCACCATGTGGTTTTACATAATCACACTGCAATAAACAATCCAACGCATATAACATCACAATATAACACCATTTTGTCTCGTATGGATTAAACAAATAAAATGATACGACATTTAAAGTGTTGACATTCGTTTTTATGGCTAATTATAACATTGGTAATTATAACAAACTCACCAGGTCAAAATGAAAGCTCAAAAAGTGCTCAATCCACACAATCACGCTGTATCATTGAATATATGCAAGTTAAATTCTGATTTCTTCAGTTTATATGAACTTAGGAGTCATATTTAATCAAATTAAACACTCTCGCGTTAGATCGAGTGTCCTTGTCGCTCTGCATCTCTCCTCTGAACTGAGACGCGAGCCGAAAGCAAAAAAGGGGCGGAGCTTACAATTAAACACTCTGATTGGTTTACTCATTTCAGATTTATAATTCAGATTGAATTATTCACATGTATTTCCTCATTTATAAAATAAATGTAGATGTATGAATAGTCTCTATTATATTTAAGCACACTTTTGAGTCATTCTATGAAACGGGTGCCATTTGGGTCCGCAACATTTGATGAGATGCATAAGGCACAAAAATGTCCCAAAATGTTCTTACAAAGCTTAAAGTTATTCATTCAAGGGTTCTTGTTATTATGATATATGATAAAAACACTATTCTTAAAGAATAACATACTATTTTTAATAATTTTGCATTAGTACATAGCCATTTTTCACATGTCCGTGTTGACCAACATGACATTTGCATCCAAAATATCACCAAATAAGTTATGTATTTTTAAAAAAAAAATATTGTTTTCATGACTATATTTGTGTCCCTTTTCACATAAGATACATTTTATTTAAAATAAACCTTATTTTTTTGTAAATATTTGATGATTTGTGTGCGTCCCTCAATTTGACTTACCACCCCGTCACACTAACTTGTTTTATCTATAAATAATGTACTGTTGCTTTAAATGAGATCACAAAGCAGAAGTGACATCATTGGAGCCTTGTTGCCACCAAGAACAAAAACAGGCAAGTACTGACATTCCTCTACATTCTTTATTTGTTGATTTTTCGTGTTAGACAGGCTCCGTCAAGCTCAAAGCAACCACCCCGTAACGCAAGATAGAGAGGGAAAACTAATTTCGATATATTTTTTTACATTATTTACATACTCACTTACTCACTCACTCACTCACTCACTCACTGTGTCACTCACTCACTCACTGTGCCAGTCACTCACTCACTCACTCACTCACTGTGCCACTCACTCACTCACTCACTCACTCACTCACTGTGCCACTCACTCACTCACTCACTCACTCACTCACTCACTCACTCAATCACTCACTCACTGTGTCACTCACTCACTCACTCACTGTGTCACTCACTCACTCACTCACTCACTCACTGTGTCACTCACTCACTCACTCACTGTGTCACTCACTCACTCACTCACTCACTCACTCACTCACTCACTGTAATGATGCTCTTATTTTAGTTTTTCACAGCATGACCAAAGTTTCCAATGTTAATGTTTCCCCTCCCCCAGTTTTATAAAGATTAAAACAAGCATACCATATATAGATACACACTTTGTCCTTACCACCTTGTCACAGTGAACCTATCTGTGACATCAGTTACCACCCCGTCACGGGGTCGTTTTGTTAAAAACTTATGTAATAGAAAATACATTTTAAATAAATTAATGTTGAATGATGTTCTTGTTGTGTGGACTAATCAAATAAATGTAAGTTTATTTGTATTTTTTAAGTGTATTCGTATGTTTTTGTACAAACAATGAGGTCATTAAAATGTCGAATTCATATTTCAAGATTAAAAAACGAATAATAATTATTTAAATTAAATTATAGACTTTCTATTGATGGTTTCCAAGAAAGGGACATTTTACTATTAGGAAAACATTAGATTTTATAAATATATTTCTTGTTTTACTACACAGATGGCATACATATTGTCCGTGACGGGGTGGTAAAAGAAAGACTTCTGTGCCAGAATAAAACTGATAATATTATTAACAATTTTGTACCTGAGCTGGGAAAATATGTTTTTTGGGAGGATTAACAATATATTTAAAGTTGTAAGTAAAAAAAATAAAGTTTGTTCTTAATGAAAATTTGGAAAATTGCAAAGTGGAAATGGCACCCGTTTCGTAGAATGACTCTTTTACAATAATAATATTTAATTATTTAACCAGGGTTACATTTAAGTAAAACTAAATTAGACAAAGTGCATTTTTAAAAAGTGTACTTAAGTATGTTAAGAAATATTGTGATGAAAGTGTACTTACTATAAATTAAGCTTAATTAGACAGAATAAAAAAGTGCATTTTTAAAAGTGCACTTAAGTGTGTTTATAAATATTATGTTGAAAGTATACTTTCTTTAAGTTAAGCTTAATTAGACAGTATTAAAAAGTGCATTTTTAAAAGTGCACTTAAGTGTGTTTATAAATATTATGTTGAAAGTGTACTTTCTTTAAGTTAAGCTTAATTAGACATTAATACAAAGTGCAGTTGTAAAAAGTGCACTTAAGTGTGTTAATAAATAGTGTCATTAAAGTGTATTCCATTTAAGTACGCTTAAGTGGTCTTTAATTTATATTATATTATATTATCAGCAAGTGCACTTCTCAAAAAGTATACTTTTATTATTTTAAGCACACAAAAAGTATGCTTTCAATACACTTAAGTACGCTAATTTTTCAAAAGGGAGTTGCTTTAATAAATGTATATTTTTATCTGTTCATAGATTCCCAAGTCTCTGTTTTCAATCACTTTTAGCATTTTATTTTAACATGTTTATTTTTTTCAGCTGAAAAAGAAGACCAAACGAGCCAGTGGCTCTCTTCTCAAGCCAGTGTCTTTTGTGGAGAGGGACGAGTATGGGCATCTTGTGCCTAAACAGAGAAGGCCAACATCTACAAAGGCAACAAAAATAAATGGTATGTCTTCTGATATTTGCACAAAGTATTCTGGCACCTCGTACAGTTTTCTCCTCTGATAACACCATCATTTGCCTGTACTGTATATTTCTATTCATGTCTATTAAATCTCTATTTGTAGCAACAAAGATCAACAATTCAGTCAGTACATTAACTTTGGAGTCTGGGCAAGGCCAAGGATACATTGATCATGGTGATGAGTATTAACTAATTAATTTAATTTAAAAATTATTTTTTTTTAAACAAATTATGCAGAGTTATAATTAATTATTTGTCTCATTGTTCCTAGGTGAAAGGCCATCACTGTCTGCTCACACTGTTTGGCCATCTGATCTGTTGAAGATATTGGTGTGTAGATAATCTTAAGAACATCTTAAGTATATAATAGTATATTATTTGAATTTTAGTATATTAAGTACAAAATTAGTGTGCGAAAATAAAACACTTTAAGTACACTATGGAAGTGTAGGGCCTACTACTTTTTCACCTGGGTTTTTTATCTGCTCATTAACGCTTCACTGAAGCTATATCATACTCATATTGAGGGAACTATTCAAACCCAAAAGTTATTTTATGGCTGCTCGGTATTTTTGCAAACCTTTGGATCTTGACTAGAATGTAAAATAAAGTTCTGTGGGTTTGAACAAAGCTGCTTCCCACATCAGGAACCTTAGGGCAGGGGTTTTCAAACTTTTTGTGTGTGTGGACCACTATTTGTAATCAAGAATTTTCGCGGACCACCTCATAATACTCATAATAAAATATGTCTACACAAAGTCCTGAATTTATCTGCACCTCTAAATAGGCTTACTAGCACTAAAACTATAACTGGTCATCACATCAGTACAACAGATTCTTAAAACATATTCTTAAAAAAATATATTTTTATTAATCAAATATAGTCTTCTATATTTTATTTTGCTTTTACACGGACCAACTGCAGTACCCTCAAGGACCACTAGTGGTCAGCGGACCACAGTTTGGGAATGGCCGCCTTATAATAATGTTAAGTTTAGTCAGACTGCTGCACTACTAGTACACCTGTCGACTGTGAGTGTTAGCTTAATGCTTACAATTACATGCAAAAGACGATAACTAATCTTTTAGAAATAAATAGACTTTGGTGTCTCTGTGTGTCAGCAGTGATTTAGGCTAACATAAACATTAATTGCTTTTATTACACGGCTCTCTGGAATGCTTGATTCTGATTGGTCAGTGGAGACATTTGCAGGTTCGTTCTTTTCAAATAATAACCGCTCCAAATTAATAACGCATAGCCGGACTACTTGTACGAGTAAAATCGCTCCGCGCCAATAAAGATCAATAAAGATTACTGTCTGTTTGGCGCCATCTTGTGACAAACACTGGACAACCACGACAAGACACAGAGAGCTTACTGAGACTGAACTTGACAAAATAGAGCATGACAGCTACGAAGCCAGCTCACACAAAAAAATACAGAATGAACATTAAAACTTCTCAAAGACTGGTTAAAGAGTAGTGATGGGCAGTCCGGCTCTTTCCATTGATTCGGCTCTTTCGGCTCAAGCTCCGGCTCTACATTTTAGTGATGGCAGTCCGGCTCTTTTCATAGATTCGGCTCTTCTGGCTCGGCTCCCGTGGAGGAGTCGGCTCCCCTGCATGCGTCTGAAGATTCGGCTCTGCTCGTTCGCTACAAAGAATCGGCTCTTAGAGCCGGCGTTCGCGAACGACCCATCACTATTAAAGAGAAAAAAATGGAGACAGACAAGTATGAAGCAGAGGATCTTAATAAGGTATTACGATCATTTTATGCATCTGTGCAAAGTTTCGCGGAAGGATAAAAATGTTAATTTAAAACAAATATGCCAATAAAATGTTTAAAATTCATATTCATGTCCAGTTTTTTTTCTTATGTGGCAAGTAGCCGTGTAATAAGCGGGATAATGTAGAGGCAGCCGGTAGTTATTGGGGAAATATGCCCCTTCAGTGTGATACAAGACCCTCCGCTTCGCGTCGGGTCCTGATCACACTGTCGGGGCTTATTTCCCAATAACTACCGGCTGCCTCTACATTATCCCTTACTTATCAACATTGAACTTGGAAAATAAAACCCAAAGGCTCAGGTCTGCCTGTTTGTCTTGCTTATCTGTCTGTTTATGTATCTGTCTGCCTGTGTAACATTAATACATCTTTACCTAATTTTTTGGTCTTGTTTTACAGCATCAGTTTCCAACGGGTTTTCAAAAGTGCAAGAACTTCTTTGGTAAGTTTGTTTTATTACTTACATGCTCTGTCTTTTTCATTTTTCTCTTTCAGAACTGGCTATTAACAGGATGGGAGAGTCACAATTGTCCAACTGTGTTACAATGTGTAACATGTACATGTGTTTGCCCGTGTCTTTCAGAGGAGGCCGGAGGTACTGGAAGCTCCCCTACCAGACCCTGGTGAATCAGGGAAGGATCCAGTTAAAGTTGCTGGACTGCCCAACAGCCTTACTTTCAAAAAGCCATCCTATTATGGAAGCAACCAGTTGGAGGCCATTTTGCAAGCTGCTGAGGAGATTTCATTTGAAATCAGTAAGTGAGATTAAAGCCCTATTCGGATGGGATTCGTTTTACAGGGGGACCTCTGAGAAAATCGTGCTTCTCAGAGGTCCTCTGTGTTTTTAATCCCGTTCGAAATGACCAAATCTGTGTTTTTCTGTGACTACTTCCATTCAAATTCCAGAGCAATTTACTTACCGCTTTTCGCCAAACTTAGAGGTCCTCTGAGAAATTTTATCCCGTCCGGGTGCAAATGTCTGTTTGCCCACAATATCTTTTGAAAACGCGATTCTTGTCGTGTTTTGGCCAACGTGATCTGCCATTATGTCTTACTAAAGGGTGTATAATGTACTTCCTGCATCCCATTGTTCAGATATTGATGTTTTTTTACATTCGGTGAAATAAAATAATTAAATCAAGACGAGCCACTGTAATATCAGTATAAAGTAAACTTAATCAGCCTTATTTTGTTTCACTCCGGAATGGTAATGTAAATTAATAAATTGTTATTAATCATTATTTCTTTATTTCTTTGGGTTTATTATAAGCAGCCAGTTATATAAAACACATAGGCTACTTTAGTAGGATTTGTATAAGTTTTGATTTGTTAAAATTAAATTCATAAATAACAAGTTCTGTAATAATTTCACATTTAATGCAAAAAATCAAACCTTACAAACACGTGTATCCACAGCACATGATCTTCTGCAACGCCCAAACGCATGAAACAGACACTCCCATCTCTGGAATAGCCTGAGAATTTTAATCCCGTCCGAATCGGTACATAAAATCACAGACGTCCTGTGGGAAATGTTGAAACTCAAACGTCGTTTGGAAAACGAATCCCGTCCGAATAGTGCTTAAAAGTGGGTGTGTTTCTCCACTTGTGTTTCGGCAGATCATTTGGCTTTATGCATAGTGGAGAGAAAATAAGTTCACTAAACAATAATACAGGCCTACATGTGAGTCTTTGTATAGTGCTGCACTTTAAAAATGGCTGGGTTAATTTTTGACCGATAATGAGTAAATATTGGATAACAACAATCCAGCATTTGTTCTATACAACCATGGGGTATAATAACCCAGCAGTTGGGTTAAAACAACCCAGCATTGGTTCAATGTTACTCCCGTAGTGTGTTCTGTCCAATATTTACCCAACATGCGTAAAAGAGAACCCAGACATTATTAGAGTGTGGGCCACTGTATTTCTCCATGTCCCCTTACCCCAACCAGTCGAGGCAAATGGCTGCCCATTCTGAACCATGGTTCTGCTTGAGGTTGCTGCATTTTAAAGGGACACAAGGCAGTATTTTTATGTTAATAAATCATCTTCGTAAGTCGGTATATGGTTAAATGACTCATTACCGGCCGAATGAAGACTCTCTCCGCCCCTACCGTCTGTAGGAAGAATACCCCACTTGCAAGTTTGCTGTATCCGACCCGGTGTCCTTTAGTCTTGCAAAGTCTCAGATATCGCGAGAAGCAGGATCACTTTACGGCAAACAACACAGAGGCAGGCGAGCGAAACATGGCTAGCGATTGTTGCAAATGGCAGAGGAAGCGAAGGGAAGGGAAGAAGCACCGAAAACCCTTGACGGAAGATTCCAAGAAAAGAAAAAGAGCTTCAGATCTAATATACAAACAACCCCAAATCAGAAAAATTTGGGACACTGTAGAAATTGTGAGTAAAAAAGGAATGGAATAATTTACAAATCTCATAAACGTATATTTTATTCACAATAGAATATAGATAACATATCAAGTGTAGAAAGTGAGACATTTTGAAATGTCATGCCAAATATTGGCTCATTTTGGATTTCATGAAAGCTACACATTCCAAAAAAAGTTGGGACAGGTAGCAATAAGAGGCCGGAAAAGTTAAATGTGAACAAACTCGGGGTTGTCCAACTTTTTCTGATTTGGGGTTGTATATTAGGGTGACCATACGCGCCATTTTTCCCGGACGCGTCCTGGCCAGGATTTCGGGTGCGTCTTCCGGAAGTCATGCGCAAGGTCTTTGCACTGTAGGGCCATGTCTTTAAAAGAGGGCTTTTATAAAATTCCCTGTAAGATTATTAACAAATTTAACAGTGTACATTAACTTAATAAAAGCATATTTCACTTTGGGTAGCCTACCTAAATATATTATACAATGAAGTATGTTAATGTACACGTTATATTAAAAAGAGCAGAGGCAGTATTATTTCGCTCTTGAAATTATTTTTTTTAATCTTCATACTTTTGTATAATTATCATGCTCCTCCGCTAAAAAAAAATACACTGCTCGTACGTGCTCTCTCTCTTTTCTATTCCGATTGGTTGTTCATGCCGACGTCACTCTTTTATGTGCACACGCGGGTGGAGTAATCATAGCCTAAAGATCAAAGCCTGAGTTGACTGAGAAAGTTGATAAGCCGCTTCATGGGACCAATAAAGCCTGATTGCATCGGTTTGGTTTTGTCAACTCGAAACCAATCCTGTAACCCCGAGTTTGTTCAGCTACGTTCATGGTATAGGCCCCTGGCATGTAACAAACCCAGTGCACTCACACATTTTGTATAACACACAAATAAGATAGACTTTAAACAACATTCAGTGACTTGTTTGCTTTTATAGATGGATATATAATGTTTTTTTAATGCCGGTGTTTTATGAGGGGCCATGTGGCTAGAAAATCATACTTCACTTATGAATACATCAGTGGCGAACCGTGGGTACTTCAGCTGGGCCTTCAAAATATGCAATGAAGTGCAAATGCCTCTCCATCCATAATACTAGGCTATTCATATTTCTTTAAATCATACAGTGAACGTGTAAAAATTCTGAGCACGCAAAGTTAAATTACAGAATGGGCATTGTCTGCCTTTAAATGCAGTTTTAAAGTTTAAAATTACTTTAATCTAACTGATAAACACAAATACAGATTCTGCTGCTCTGTAATGACAGGGGCTCTGTAAATTTGCATTTAACAAGCTTAAATTATGTTCTTTAATTTATTTTTTGGAAATATATATTTAGCTGTACGATACCTTGTTAATCTTTTTCATAAGGGGAAATATAGCACCCTGCGTTCTCAGTGCACCTCCTTGTGGCTTATTACTGTTGTTATAAGATATCCAGGGCTCGCAAAATCTCTAGCCCGAGGTCCCGGGGCTATTGCGAATTCTTGTCGGGCTACCAAAATCCGCCCTGCCCATCGGGTATAGCGAGGTAAAAAATATTTGAATTTGTTTTTCGCATTCTCTCAAATTTAGTTAGGAAATTATATTGTATGTAATTCGGCGTCGTCTGTCAGTCATTAACTTACTATCCTCACGTAACAAGTGAAACTGTCAGGAAGTAAAAGTATAATTAAACCCATTATTTTTCTCGCTCGTGTTCGCATCATATGCACAGGCTCCTCTGCACGCGCTTCTCACAGCTGTGCTCTTCACGAGTACGCGCTTAAGTAATTTCGTTTTTACCTCACCCCTATCAAGCTAGCCACAACGTCAATCACGTTTTCCGCCATTTACCTCAACCACTCTCACCGCAGAAATTCGGGCCATTAGACTGTATTAATATTAACGGTTTATGATCTTCGTCTTTGGTGTTTTACGGCAGCTCGCATCCAGTTTGTTGCATGATTAGGACTTCATGAAGGCTTACAATGTTTTGTTTTTTGCCCGCCCACTTGAAATCAAAACATGATTGGTCGATTTTACTGTCACTCTCCACACCAAAACACATAGCTTGGGATTCATGAAGTCCTAACCAATGAATGAGCCAGATTACCGGGCCTTAATAGAGACAGACGATTCTGATTGGATTAGATGTTTTCATGACATGAACCTGACAGTAAGCTTAACGTTAGAACATAGATGAGAGAAAATATATTACATGTATTGTATTAAATTGAATTAAATAGAAATTTAAAAATGTAAAAACATATTTTTATTGAATATTATTTATTTGTATTATTATAATAAAAAATCTTTTTATAAATTTTTTTAGGCCTTCTCTGAAGGCGTAGAAGGCCCTGAAGGTTCCCCACTGGAATACATATAGAAAAGCATGCATACACATATATAAACACTCGCATATACATGTATACTGTTAGATGTTTAAGCAAATACCTATGAAATACATGTGCATACTGATGTGAAATTCATACATTAGTTATGCATACAAATACACTTGTGAATAACTTGCATATACATGTAAACTTAATGTACGGATACACCTATAAAAACTGGCATATAGATATAAACTTAATACACGCATACACATAACACTCGCATATACATATAAACATCCGCACATACATATAAACTCTGTTCATGCATATACACCCATTAAACACTTGCATATATATATATATATATAATATATATATTATATATATAAACTTGATGCACGCATGCACATAAAATTACTCGCACATACAAAAAACAACTGATAAGCCAACCGATAGGCAGATGCTTTTATAAACGTCTTCTGCTTGTTTGTGTCCATGCTCAGTCTGGAAACAGTTAAAGGTTTCTAATTTTGCGATTTGTGAGTGCATTTCGGTCACGGTCTGTATATCAAATGCATCTGGTCAAATAGTTCAATTAGTGCTGCTGTCAAATAAGGCTCAGGTTTTTTGATAATTAATGCAAGTTACATCAAATATAGCGGTGCACCCGCTTGCTTCATGGTAGCTGTGGTCACATTAGCTCCTCCCCTCCATCGAGACTTTTATTCTGAAATGACTTTCTTTTACACTGAAATGACTTCCTTTTAAACTGAAAGTTTGTATGTATATGCGAGTGTTTAATATGTGTATGCATGCATCAAGTTCATATGTATGTGCAAGTGTTTTTATATGTATGCGTGCATCAAGTTTATATGTATGTGCGAGTGTTTTTATATGTATGCGTGCATCAAGTTTATATGTATGTGCGAGTGTTTTTATGTGTATTCATGCATCAAGTTCATATGTATGTGCGAGTGTTTTTATGTGTATTCATGCATCAAGTTCATATGTATGTGCGAGTGTTTTTATGTGTATTCATGCATCAAGTTCATATGTATGTGCAAGTGTTTTTATATGTATGCGTGCATCAAGTTCATATGTATGTGCGAGTGTTTTTATGTGTATTCATGCATCAAGTTCATATGTATGTGCGAGTGTTTTTATGTGTATGCGTGCATCAAGTTTATATATATATATATATATATATGCAAGTGTTTAATGGGTGTATATGCATGAACAGAGTTGATATGTATGTGCGGATGTTTAAATATGTTTGCGTGCATCAAGTTTATATGTTTATGCGAGTGTTTATATGTGTATGCCAGTTTTAATAGGTGTATGCATGCATTAAGTTTACATGTATATGCAAGTTATTCACAAGTGTATATGTATGCATTACTAACTTAAGATGTATTGGTATGAATTTCACATTAGTATGCACATGTATTTCATAGGTATTTTCTTAAACACCCAACAGTATACATGTATATGCCAGTGTTTATATATGTGTATGCATGCTTTTAAATATGTATACATAAGTGAAGTATGATTTTCTAGCCGCATGACGCCTCATAGTAATCCCCATGTATAAATATTACGCTGCACCTTTCCGATGACTTGTTTGATGTAATCTCTGGCGTCATTAAGGTGGGTGCTGCACACAAGGAAGCGCTGTTTAATGCACCCCCTGCTCTCGCTCTCTCTTTCGCTCGCTCTCTCGCTCTTTCTCCCTCTCTCTCTCTCTCTCTCTCTCTCTCTCTCTCTCTCTCTCTCTCTCTGTCTCTCTCTCTCTGTGTGCATTTTGTTGGAGCATCACCAAGAACAAATGTGAAGAGGAATTTTTTTTTTAACTAGCTCAGCTAACCACCTTGATCAATTTAATTTAATGACCTGTTCACTTGCTTATACAATCTTTAGTAAGCTATAATAAAGGTACACATATTTGACTTAATCATGAAACTTGTCTTCATTGTTCAAGACACAATGCATTAACTCTCCACAAGAGGCCACTATTATACCCATTATAAGTATATTTGGTTAAATAATAATAAATCCTTCAAATCTCTGTTTGATTTACAGCAACAGGTCTTTAGTTATTTTTGTTATTAGTCTGAGATTGATAATGGGCTTTTATATCGAGCTCATCACTTCCAAGAGGTCATTTTAAAGTTTAGGGATTCTTCAAACGCTTGTTACAGCAGTAACACAGGGAGAAGCTCTTGAATGCTCAAAGCCTATGTCAGTAATAAACATCCAGTAAGGTTCATTCATAATAGCAAAGGCTAAGCCAAAAAGTGCTGCTTTTCACATCATGTTTGGAATGCTTTTCAATTCAGTTTAGTTTCTATTGTGTAGAAATAGGAGGAATGTATTTGTTTGTTTGTTTTATGTCTGTAAATTAAAAAGAGCCAATTCTGGCAGTATTCTGGCCTTTTAATATATCACACATAATAATTCATTAAAAAAATAAGTTCCTCTTTCAACTTTTTTGAAGGTCAGTGCAAAAAATGGGCAAAGGTTATGTAAGGCAGTGTTTTTCAAACTGGAGGCCACGATATGGTGCCGGGGGGGCCCCAGTTTTATGACATTTTATAAAATACATTAATTTATCATGAATTCTGTGTAATTAAACCTAAAAAATTATAAGCCAACTAACCAACAGCACTACTAGGTATAATTTTATATGTTTTGTTTAATTAAAATATTACATTTTAAAACTGTTTTTGTCATAAATTTTCTTTCGGGGGCCGCAAAAAATGCACTGTACACAAGGGGGGCCGCACGCTGAAATAGTTTGGGAACCACTGATGTAAGGAATAATTGATGAAGGGCCATTGAATTATAAGAAAATAATGCACAACCAAGGTGCAATGCGGCACGACGCGAAGCGTCAAATAATTCATTATTTTCAAATAATTCAAAGGACCGGAGTCAATTATTCCTCTTATACCACGGTTACCACAAACATTGCTCTGGCACCTATTTTTAAGACATTTGACAAGTTTGGTGTGCGGTTATCAGAAATTAATGCATACCCACGGAACATTTCTCAGCCAATCAGAATACAGCCTTTAACAGACCCGTGGTATAAGTTTGTTTAACCCATTGTGTTTTCACATACTGGGACAGACAGCGTCTCTCTTTTGATGTGGTGGGACTGAGTGTGATCAAGGTGAGCATGTTTACAGTCTCTCCAAGGGTCACCCTGCCCGGACGGGGTCTGTGCTGTTCACCGGGCCTGAAATCATTTTAGGGCTTTTCAGATGACAAAATCTTTTTTATCTTATGGAGCTCCACGTAACAGAAAAATTTTTGGACAGGGTGGACATATACACCCTTATATAAGTAAATATAAATAAACAAATAAATAAATAATTAACATTTAATATTATTTTATTTAAATTATTTAATTATTATTAATGTATTTAATTTATAATAATATTTATAGGCTAGATATTTCTTTTAACATCTTCTATTAAATCTACATCAAGTGCTTGCCATTAATGCATTATGGTACTGTGAGGTTCTGACTGGACACCAGCCTTTGGTCGATGTCCAAAATGATCTAAAAATGATACTGTAATGGGTACTTCAACTATAACGACGTGTATGCTTTAATACTTTATATTTGCCTTGTATTACCAAAATCCATTGACAGAAACGCATTAAACTGCACCTATGTCATTGCTAAAAACAACGTTATTTTGTGTATTTGGTATAATACAATGGGTTTGCATAGTTTATAGTAAAAAACAACGCAAAGGTTGTCACGAAATATTACTACAGTTTACTATATTAAATACGATGGTATTTACAATAGTTTATCATTTACTCCCCACTTCCACCGACATTATGTATTGTGATGTAAATAAAATGTTAAAGGATTTTTTCAAGGTTTTTTAAAACTGATATTTGTACTGTTTTAAATTTCACCTTCATAGCCCATCCCACTGTTAATCTATTAAGCCATAGTCAGGGTCCCTTTTAAAACTTTAAGCCAATCTACATTTACATTCTCGGCGCCTTGCGTTGGACCCCTGATCGATTCCAGAGCGTGTGTCAGGCTCAATAAATTCAAACATGAAATATACTCTGTGACAATGGAGTATTTCTCCCATGATGATAAGTGATGGCACCATCAGTCATTAAAAGTTCTTAAAACCCTCATTGATCAGCGTAATGGCGTAATAACCCCATAAACATTTCTCATTTTTGATTCACGCTTTCACGGCTTATCAATCTCGCATGGACCACCACATCCAGCCGTGCGGCTTGCCGATCCCTTTTGTGTGCACAGTCTCACGTCTGTGTTGTGGCTTCTAGTTACAAAGCATGTTTGGGGATGGGAGAGAGGTGTTTTCTCTGTCCTGGAATGCAAGGTTTTTCGCAGAGCCACCCCCCCACCTCGATCGCCGTCAGGTCGCTGGCTGGCAAGGGAGAAAAGGGCGTCCGTCCACGGACGTTGAACTGTGGGTGACACCGGAGCTGAAGAAACGTTCTGGAGGTGGACGGGGGGTGCAGTTGCATGCTTGTTTTATTGCCCGAAGTGAGCAGTAGGAAGAACACAAATGGCAGAGAGGTGAAGAGGTCGGGAACATAATTCTGAAATGCACAGATAAATCAATGTGTGCAAGCACAGACAGAGCTGTTACAAACACCTGATGTTTCTTTAACAAACAGATCAAACCCCACGCACACCCGAGCTGGCATCTACCTTTAACTTTCTCTGGTTATCGCACGTACAAATGTGAACCCACACACTGTCAGAAGTTGCACACTGATGTGCAAACGTTAGGCTGCCCAATTGTGATGGATGTCAACAGTGAGTCCTACGCATAGAAGTTTTACATTGAGTTCAACTTTTGAGAGAATTAGAGTTCTTATTAATCATATCAAGCCATATAACTATTAAACTTGTATTTTATTTAATTTGGCTTGTTCCAATGCATTTCCAGGGCCTTGCAGGTTATGTAATAGTGAGTTGTGTTGACTACCATGCTGACCCTTTATAGTTTGTTTTGGTTTGTCTGATGTTTGCTGATCTATTTGTTGTTGTGTCTTGTTGAGACGACATGTGTTACATTGATGTTAGCTGGTTGATGATGCATAGCCACTGCGTTTTTATAGTGAACATGTTTATGTTGCAAATGAATTTAAATTTGCAATAATGTACAAAACAGACTTCTATTTTCAAAAGTCAATGTGAGCTAAAGAAAATGAACAATCCAAAATAAAGAGGTGAACAGACCTTCATTACACACATCACTTGGCCAGGGCAACATGAGGACATTCACACCTTGTTAAGTTTTACTACTCGTGCATTTGTTTTGGCTCACTTCTCTATTGCCCTCTTTGAAGTAAAGTGCTCTTGCTGTAACCACAGGGAAATGAACAGAAGATCAGATGTGCTGATTACTGTACATGCATTGCAGAAGACTTTATTTGAACTGTAATTGCCCTGCATTATACTGTCCTACACTCTCCCTAATATTTACTAATATAAGTTATATTGTTTCTTATTTTACCAAGTCATCAAATATAGACCTGAAGGCCTTGTCATAGACAGATTTTTGTCTGAACAGTCCAAATTGCATCTTAAAGGAAAACACCACCGTTTTCAATATTTTTTTATTTGTGGCAGCAATAAATATATTTTTGTATGCATATGATGTGTAGCGATTTCTTATTTCTCTGTAATGTCGAATTTCTCCATCATATCTTGTTTGCATTTATTATTTTTTTTGCACTCCGTGGCTGCCGTAGATTACTACGCCATCATTTTTTACATGACGCATAGCTGCGCCAAAAAAAAGAAAACACAGTGTGAGAGGTTACTATAGCGGCAATCAACATGAACATTAAGGATGGACAAATAAAAACATAAAAGGGGGGCCTCAAAGAGAACAGAGAAGCGGAGAAGTTAGTCACAAGCCAAAAACTACCCAAACTATTTCATTTTTCTTTATTTAAATCTATCCTTTAAATTAAAAAGTAAAGAAAAAATATTTGACTACCTTATTAAAAGTATATGTTGTTAACAGACCTGCGTGCCACAAGGTTTGGGGGGCTTTGGCTTAAGGGGGCCCGTAAATTTATTTTGCATATGGGCCCGGGACTCACTTGCTACACCACTGCTAGGGCCTCATTTATAAATTGTGCATACGCACAGATTTGAGCGTAAAGTGTGCATACGCAAAAATTATAAAAAAGTGCTTAGCACCACATCAGGGTCTGAGCAGACGTTCACACTTTTGCTTGTCTGATTGCGGCGGGTTTTTGGAAATATAAGGCATTCTTGCTGCTCGAAAAGGGTTTAAACATTGACAAGCGCTCTTTTATATGTCAATGATGACATTAATTAGCCAGAGGCAGAGATCTGAAACTGCTCAGCTGCGAACAAGTTAAAGATATCATTTGTGATTTATAGATTTCCCATCTGAAATAAATGGGTATGCGCATTTTGCAACATGATCTCGCAAATTTTCATGGTATAGAATATTTTGCTCATTTATTATCATTGTCACGGATCTCCGCATTTTTCCGTGGCAGTATCACAGATTTTTTTTTCGTGTCATTGTCACAGATTGGTTACTCAATTTTTCCTATTGCTTTAATGCTTTTTCCTATTTTTAAACCATTGTCGCTTCGGTTTAGGGTTAGATTTGGTGGTTGCCTTAGGATGTCACTTTAAGTATTGGTTTATACTTTTTTTTCGGATTTAGTTTTTATATTTTCAGATTTTTAAACCCTTGTCAGTTAGGGCTAGAGTTGGGTTTGGGTAGGGATGTCATTTTATGTAGCGACAATGGTAAGAAAATAGGACAAAACAGTTGAGTAACCAATCCATGACACGGAAAAGAAAGTCTGTGGTATGGCCACAGAAAAATGTGGAGATCCATGAGTATACCTGGAAACCTTGTGAGATTAGGTTGGCATTTTCGGTGCGTACATTCGTTTTATAAATCACACGTACGCCCTTTTTATAAATGATTGTAAAATCAAATATAAGATGTTTTCTACGCAGCATTTTATAAATGAGGCCCCAGGTGTTTTCATTTAAGATGCAGAGATCATCAAAAGCTCTCATTATATAAACCTGGTTGTTTCCAGGTGAGTTCATAAAATTCCCTTTGTATTCCCAGAAGTAGTGAAAGGCAGCCAATGAGAACTGAGGTTGCCAGATCTAAAAAGTACTTTTCAGTTTTGTGTGCAATATGCATCACTATAGCCAGCAATCATAACTGTACCGTTGTTGTTTTGTGGTTGTGCCATCTTATAGGGCTTGTCCAACAGATAGTACATCCCTGTATGGTTCAGTACAGCTCACTCTTTGGGTGTTTCCAACATTTTTTAGTACCACCTCAGTTGAGGTTCCAAGCGAGCTGTACTGGTACTAAAACGTAATGTGTAACACTGCAGATCACTAATTGGAGGATTGTCATTACCAGCGTCATTGCTAAATGCAAGATTGGCTTACCCTCGTGCGCCATCCAGCAAACTATGTCATTATCTGTGCTCTGTTGTTCAGGTTCCCAAAGTCGGTGAAAAACATCCATATGCCTAGAATCAGGAACACCATTCCATAGAGGTGCTCCATTGCTCCCATGTTGAGCGTTTGTTTGTATCTCCTTTTTACGATGATGTCACGGCTGTAATGATAAGGAAATAATCTGAAGTGGCACTAAACTCAAATGGAAAAGCAAACCAAGTCAAAATAAAGCGAGCCAAGATCAGCCGAATGGTACCCTTACAGATCGTACCATCCAATGGAAAAGGATGCCATTAGGCAGCAAGAATTTACTTGATCAAGTTGTACAAAGTTTGTGTTTTCATAATAATATATATTGTCCACTGTGATAAAATTCTTTATGCATTTTAAGAAATTCCACTTTTTGTCTTTATAATTTTTTACATCCAATGGGGTGTGGCCAGTTCTATTCATATTCCAACTTTTGCCAAATTAATACACGGTTATTGAATGCATTTTGTTGTTGTTCTTCATTATTTTTAATTGCAATTCCACAGGCTGACAAAAAATAATGCATTCTTGTTTCATCACACTTGGGTTTAGAGATAAAATGATCATAAAGTGCAAAGAGGATTCTGCCGACGACTTGATGTCAGTCTTGGCTTGCTTGGATTGCTTCACTTTTGTGTTTTGGAAATTCTTTCCTTTTACATGTACACGAAAGGCTTTCCTAAATTGCATGAAGGAATGCAAAGTCAAGTGATTAAAGGAGCAGTGAGCAGGTGATATTTCAGTGAAAGGGGTACTTAGTACGTGAAGCCTGACTGGAGGAAGAGAGAGAGAGAGAGAGAAAGAGCGAGGGAGAATTTGAGGCTGTGTCTATAGGTGAAGCTATAAGATCAAGTTCTGTGCAACTCACTGACTGGGTTCAGGTTCGATAAGATGAAGGAGCAGGCTTAGGTTTCTCATCACAATGTCAAAAGAAAACACAGGGCCCAGTCTACAAAATGAGTCTATTAATATTCCTCAAACATGATGGTTAGAAATACATTTTATCCCCTAACAATCAGTAAAAGTTTTAACTTTAGTTAATTCAGCATTAATGCTTAAAATTTTTGTTTTGTAGATTCCAGCCTATTCTATTTGATCCGTTTTGTTTTTGTAAATGCCATCTTTTAAGTTTTAAGTTTGAAAATCTCTTAATAACTAGTAATATGGTCAATGATATGTTTTCTGAATTATAAACTATTGAATTTCTTTTGCAAATGCACTCAAAAGTTCAAAAGTGTTCACGTTTAATTTGAAACTAAACATTTTAGGTTTCATAAATGTTTAAACGGAAACATTATGGCATTAGACGTTGTATTAATTTTATTGGTTGGTTATAAAAATGTTATTCAAAAGTTTTAGAAGAGTTCGGTCTGTTTTTATATTAATGTTTTAAAAACGTTTCTCTCTAACGTTCATAATAGGTAATAAAATAATATGTTAAACATCCTTTTTTTAGACGTTTTATGAATGTTATTGTTTGGTTATTGGGACTTTATTTAAAAGTTTTTACAAGGGTTCAGTCTGTTGTAATATTAATGTTCTAAAAATGTTTTTCTAATGTCCATGATGGATTATAAAACAATTTGTTGAAACGTTCTTAGAACGTTTAAAACGTCTATTTTTTTGACGTTTTATGAACGTTATTGTTTGGTTATTGGAACATTATTTAAAAGTTTTTACAACGGTTCAATCTGTTGTTATTTTAATGTTCTAAAAACGTTTTTTTAATGTTCATGATGGATTATAAAACAATATGTTAAAACGTTCTTAGAATGTTTAAAACATATTTTTTTTTTTACATTTTATGAACAAAATTGTTTGGTTATTGGAACGTTATTTAAAAGTTTTTAAAACAGTTCAGTCTGTTGTTATTTTAATGTTCTAAAAACTTTTTTCTAATGTCCATGATGGATTATAAAACAATATGTTAAAACATTCTTAGAACGTTTAAAACATCCATTTTTTTTTATATTTTATGAATGTTATTGTTTGCTTATTGGGACTTTATTTAAAAGTTTTTACAAGGGTTCAGTCTGTTGTTATATTAATGTTCTAAAAACATTTTTCTAATGTCCATGATGGATTATAAAACAATATGTTAAAACATTCTTAGAACGTTTAAAACGTCTATTTTTTTGACGTTTTATGAACGTTATTGTTTGGTTATTGGAACATTATTTAAAAGTTTTTACAACGGTTCAATCTGTTGTTATTTTAATGTTCTAAAAACGTTTTTTTAATGTTCATGATGGATTATAAAACAATATGTTAAAACGTTCTTAGAATGTTTAAAACATTTTTTTTTTTTACATTTTATGAACAAAATTGTTTGGTTATTGGAACGTTATTTAAAAGTTTTTAAAACAGTTCAGTCTGTTGTTATTTTAATGTTCTAAAAACTTTTTTCTAATGTCCATGATGGATTATAAAACAATATGTTAAAACATTCTTAGAACGTTTAAAACATCCATTTTTTTTTTATATTTTATGAATGTTATTGTTTGCTTATTGGGACTTTATTTAAAAGTTTTTACAAGGGTTCAGTCTGTTGTTATATTAATGTTCTAAAAACATTTTTCTAATGTCCATGATGGATTATAAAACAATATGTTAAAACATTCTTAGAACGTTTAAAACATCCATTTATTTTGATATTTTATGAAAGTTATTGTTTGGTTATTGGAACGTTATTTAAAAGTTTTTAAAACGGTTCAATCTGTTGTTATTTTAATGTTCTAAAAACGTTTTTCTAACGTTCATAATGGGTTATAAAACAATATGTTAAAACGTTCTTAGAACGTTTAAAACGTCCATTTTTGCAATTTATGAACGTTATTGTTTGGTTATTGGAACGTTATTTAAAGTTTTTACAACGGTTCAATCTGTTGTTATATTAATGTTCTAAAAACATTTTTCTAATGTCCATGATGGATTATAAAACAATATGTTAAAACATTCTTAGAACGTTTAAAACGTCTATTTTTTTGACGTTTTATGAACGTTATTGTTTGGTTATTGGAACATTATTTAAAAGTTTTTACAACGGTTCAATCTGTTGTTATTTTAATGTTCTAAAAACGTTTTTTTAATGTTCATGATGGATTATAAAACAATATGTTAAAACGTTCTTAGAATGTTTAAAACATATTTTTTTTTTTACATTTTATGAACAAAATTGTTTGGTTATTGGAACGTTATTTAAAAGTTTTTAAAACAGTTCAGTCTGTTGTTATTTTAATGTTCTAAAAACTTTTTTCTAATGTCCATGATGGATTATAAAACAATATGTTAAAACATTCTTAGAACGTTTAAAACGTCTATTTTTTTGACGTTTTATGAACGTTATTGTTTGGTTATTGGAACATTATTTAAAAGTTTTTACAACGGTTCAATCTGTTGTTATTTTAATGTTCTAAAAACGTTTTTTTAATGTTCATGATGGATTATAAAACAATATGTTAAAACGTTCTTAGAATGTTTAAAACATATTTTTTTTTTTACATTTTATGAACAAAATTGTTTGGTTATTGGAACGTTATTTAAAAGTTTTTAAAACAGTTCAGTCTGTTGTTATTTTAATGTTCTAAAAACTTTTTTCTAATGTCCATGATGGATTATAAAACAATATGTTAAAACATTCTTAGAACGTTTAAAACATCCATTTTTTTTATATTTTATGAATGTTATTGTTTGCTTATTGGGACTTTATTTAAAAGTTTTTACAAGGGTTCAGTCTGTTGTTATATTAATGTTCTAAAAACATTTTTCTAATGTCCATGATGGATTATAAAACAATATGTTAAAACATTCTTAGAACGTTTAAAACATCCATTTATTTTGATATTTTATGAAAGTTATTGTTTGGTTATTGGAACGTTATTTAAAAGTTTTTAAAACGGTTCAATCTGTTGTTATTTTAATGTTCTAAAAACGTTTTTCTAACGTTCATAATGGGTTATAAAACAATATGTTAAAACGTTCTTAGAACGTTTAAAACGTCCATTTTTGCATTTTATGAACGTTATTGTTTGGTTATTGGAACGTTATTTAAAGTTTTTACAACGGGTCAATCTGTTGTTATTTTAATGTTCTAAAAACATTTTTCTAATGTTCATGATGGATTATAAAACAATATGTTAAAACATTCTTAGAACGTTTAAAACATCAATTTTTTACATTTTATGAATGTTATTGTTTGGTTATTGGAATGTTATTTAAAGTTTTTACAAGGGTTCAGTCTGTTGTAATATTAATGTTCTAAAAACGTTTTTCTAATGTCCATGATGGATTATAAAACAATATGTTAAAACGTTCTTAGAACGTTTAAAACATCCATTTTTTTGATATTTTATGAAAGTTATTGTTTGGTTATTGGAATGTTATTTTTGTTAGTTTTTACAACGGTTCAATCTGTTGTTATTTTAATGTTCTAAAAACGTTTTTCTAATGTTCATAATGGGTTATAAAACAATATGTTTAAACGTTCTTAAAACGTTTAAAACGTCTATTTTTTTGACGTTTTATGAACGTTATTGTTTGGTTATTGGAACATTATTTAAAAGTTTTTACAACGGTTCAATCTGTTGTTATTTTAATGTTCTAAAAACGTTTTTTTAATGTTCATGATGGATTATAAAACAATATGTTAAAACGTTCTTAGAATGTTTAAAACATTATTTTTTTTACATTTTATAAACAAAATTTTTTGGTTATTGGAACGTTATTTAAAAGTTTTTAAAACAGTTCAGTCTGTTGTTATTTTAATGTTCTAAAAACTTTTTTCTAATGTCCATGATGGATTATAAAACAATATGTTAAAACATTCTTAGAACGTTTAAAACATCCATTTTTTTATATTTTATGAAAGTTATTGTTTGGTTATTGGAACGTTATTTAAAAGTTTTTAAAACGGGTCAATCTGTTGTTATTTTAATGTTCTAAAAACGTTTTTCTAACGTTCATAATGGGTTATAAAACAATATGTTAAAACGTTCTTAGAACGTTTAAAACATCCATTTTTTACATTTTATGAATGTTATTGTTTGCTTATTGGGACTTTATTTAAAAGTTTTTACAAGGGTTCAGTCTGTTGTTATATTAATGTTCTAAAAACATTTTTCTAATGTCCATGATGGATTATAAAACAATATGTTAAAACGTTCTTAGAATGTTTAAAACATTATTTTTTTTACATTTTATAAACAAAATTTTTTGGTTATTGGAACGTTATTTAAAAGTTTTTAAAACGGTTCAATCTGTTGTTATTTTAATGTTCTAAAAACGTTTTTCTAACGTTCATAATGGTTATAAAACAATATGTTAAAACGTTCTTAGAACGTTTAAAACATCCATTTTTGCATTTTATGAACGTTATTGTTTGGTTATTGGAACATTATTTAAAGTTTTTACAACGGTTCAATCTGTTGTTATATTAATGTTCTAAAAACATTTTTCTAATGTTCATGATGGATTATAAAACAATATGTTAAAACATTCTTAGAACGTTTAAAACATAAATTTTTTACATTTTATGAATGTTATTGTTTGGTTATTGGAACGTTATTTTTGTTAGTTTTTACAACGGTTCAATCTGTTGTTATTTTAATGTTCTAAAAACGTTTTTCTAATGTTCATAATGGGTTATAAAACAATATGTTTAAACGTTCTTAAAATGTTTAAAACGTTTATTTTTTTGACGTTTTATGAACGTTATTATTTGGTTATTGGAACATTATTTAAAAGTTTTTACAAAGGTTCAATCTGTTGTTATATTAATGTTCTAAAAACATTTTCTAATGTTCATGATGGATTATAAAACAATATGTTAAAACGTTCTTAGAACGTTTAAAACATAATTTTTTTTACATTTTATGAACGTTATTGTTTGGTTATTGGAACGTTATTCAAAAGTTTTTAAACGGTTCAATCTGTTGTTATTTTAATGTTCTAAAAACGTTTTTCTAACGTTCATAATGGGTTATAAAACAATATGTTAAAACGTTTAAAACGTCTATTTTTGTGACGTTTTATGAACGTTATTGTTTGGTTATTGGAACATTATTTAAAAGTTTTTACAACGGTTCAATCTGTTGTTATTTTAATGTTCTAAAAACGTTTTTTTAATGTTCATGATGGATTATAAAACAATATGTTAAAACGTTCTTAGAATGTTTAAAACATAATTTTTTTTTTACATTTTATGAACAAAATTGTTTGGTTATTGGAATGTTATTTAAAAGTTTTTACAAAGGTTCAATCTGTTGTTATTTTAATGTTCTAAAAACGTTTTTCTAATGTTCATAATGGGTTATAAAACAATGTTAAAACGTTCTTAGAACGTTTAAAACATAATTTTTTTTACATTTTATGAACGTAATTGTTTGGTTATTGGAACGTTATTTTAAAGTTTTTACAAAGGTTCAATCTGTTGTTATTTTAATGTTCTAAAAACGTTTTTCTAATGTTCATAATGGGTTATAAAACAATGTTAAAACGTTCTTAGAACGTTTAAAACATAATTTTTTTTTACATTTTATGAACGTAATTGTTTGGTTATTGGAACGTTATTTAAAAGTTTTTAAAACAGTTCAATCTGTTGTTATTTTAATGTTCTAAAAACGTTTTTCTAATGTTCATAATGGGTTATAAAACAATATGTTAAAACGTTCTTAAAACGTTTAAAACGTCTATTTTTTTTACATTTTATGAACGTTATTGTTTGGTTATTCGAACGTTATTTAAAAGTTTTTAAAATCGTTCAATCTGTTGTTATTTTAATGTTCTAAAAACGTTTTTCTAATGTTCATAATGGGTTATAAAACAATGTTAAAACGTTCTTAGAACGTTTAAAACATAATTTTTTTTACATTTTATGAACGTAATTGTTTGGTTATTGGAACGTTATTTAAAAGTTTTTAAAACAGTTCAATCTGTTGTTATTTTAATGTTCTAAAAACGTTTTTCTAATGTTCATAATGGGTTATAAAACTATGTTAAAACGTTCTTAGAACGTTTAAAACATCGATTTTTTTTTAAATTTTATGAATGTTATTGTTTGGTTATTGGAACGTTATTCAAAAGTTTTTAAACGGTTCAATCTGTTGTTATTTTAATGTTCTAAAAACTTGTTCTAACGTTCATAATGGGTATAAAACAATATGTTAAACATTCTTAGATTAAAACGTCCAGTTTTTAGACGTTTTATGAATGTTATTATTTGGTTATACTGTAAGAACGTTATTTTAAACTTTTTAGAACGGTTCAATCTGATGTTATATTACTGTTCTAAGAAACATTGTACTAATGTTACTGTGAGAATGTTATCTTTTGGTTACCTTTAAGAGAAACTTTGGAGAACGTTAGCTGTTCTCTGTTAGCTGGGAAAGTGTCAAATGACAAATAACTGTGACGCATTTAATTCACAAACCTGAGCTCGCCTAAAGCTTAAACTCTTCTTTTCCTGCTTTGGCATTTCCATCAGGTTTTCTGAGATTAGAGAGAGATTTTCGGTTTAGGAACAGTGGTTGTACAGAACAGGAGAGGGGAACATACCTGAAACACAGACCTGCCACCTTTCTGTGTGAAAGGCTCCTCTTGTCCTGTCAGGGGTCTGAATGTGGGATTAAGGCTTTTAAGCATACCTGCATTGTAGCACCTGAATGTGAAAGAAAGGCAGCCATTGTGAAGCCCCGGCTTCGTCGCTTAGCTCTCGCAGCGTCTGGGCGTCCCGGCCCACCTCCGACTGAGCCTTCACCACCCACCGACAATTAACCACCTGAATCAAACCTCCGCCTGAGACACTAATTGATTCTTACTGTGCTTTTGTATGAAATTACATGCTGTTTCCCTTTTGCCCATTCAGGATGGATTCTTAGGCTCAGCTTGCGTCCGATTTGGTAGGGCATGCCTCGTACTGTTTGGTTAAGAGAGATAAACCAAATCCCTGTATAATGATGCCCCCTAGAATTCATTTCAGCCGTTCTTATAAAGGTTACATGCATTTGTGTATTGTAAAATTGTTGTTAGTAGTGTGTGCAGAGAGTTGAATTTTGTTCAATCTTCACCCTAAAATTGTTCTTAAAGGAAAACAGTATAACAGGTTTGTTGCAATATGGCTTGTAGCTAGAATGAACCATTGCTGTCTTGACAGTGTCTGTCTGTATATTTGAAACAGAGTGTGACAGACCACAAAGAACCATACAGGATTATGTGATGGACAGCTAAGACTTTTCCCCATATCTCTGTATGCCCCCCCCCACACACAAACACAAGGAGGGGAACGAAAGAGTGAGACATGGAGACAAAAACCACGGTTGATATTTTTCTGGAATTCTCTTGTCACAGCGGACTGACACGTAACCATTGACCATTTAGAGATGTGTGTATGTACATGCATGTTTTCGTATTTCAGGCTGTCTGTCTCTCCACCTGTGTTTATGTTATCAGGCCAACCACAATGCACGCTCAGGCAGCTGTAGGGCTTATGGTCTTGATCCAAATGATGTGCATGTACATTCATTTGCATTAATGCATATGACAGACACTTTTATCCAAAGAGACCTAGTAGCACATTTCTATATTTGTACGAGGAACAGAGAGATTTTTGTCCTTTTTCCCTAAAAATCATTGCTTCTGTCTTTTTTTATGTAATAGTCAGACAGAAGAGGACTGCCCTCCCAAAATGAGCCAGACCGCAATTACTCTTATTTTAAAACACATTGCACATTGTGAAAAAAGCATTATTTAAATTAAAGTGAAATATATTACTTGCATTGAATTGAAAAAAAAAATCCTCACATTTTGTTTGTGCATATTCACACATCAGGAAGCATTGCACTTGGTTTGACTTGTATTAGTTTGTGCATGAATTAAATTTAATTGAAATTGAAATCAAATTGAATTGAAAAAACAAATGTAGACACACATTTTTGTATGTGCATATTTACACATCCAGGAGTATTCACTTTGTTTGATGTCACTGACACTTATTAGTTCTTGCATGAATTGAATTGAATTGAATTGAATTGAATGTTATTACTGAACTGAACTGAAATGAATTGAATTGAAACGAATTGGGGATGCATAATGATTAATCGCGATTAATCTATAGCAGAATAAAAGTTTTTGTTTACATCATATATGTGTGTAAACTGTGTAAAATAATTATGTATGTATACCGTAAATATGCACACATGCATGTATAATTTTAAGAAAAAATATATATTTATATATTATATTTATTTATATATAATATAAATGATACATAAATATACAAATGTATATTCACATGTAAACATTTCTTAAGTTTATACATGTATGTGTGTGCATTTTACAAAGTTATTATACACAGTTCACACACATATATGATGTAAACAAAAACTTTTATTCTGCTATAGATTAATCGCAATTAATCATTATGCACCCCTAAATCAAATTGAAACAAACTAGGACTCAAATTTTTATATGTGCATATTTACACATTAAGGACCATTGCACTTGGTTCGATGTCTTGCATGAATTGAATTGAAATTGAAATCAAATTGAATTGATAAACAAATGAAGACACAAATTTTTGTATATGCATATTTACACATCCAGGAGTATTCACTTTGTTTGATGTCGCTGACACTTATTAGTTCTTGCATGAATTGAATTGAATTAAATCGAATTAGGGATGCATAACGATTAATCGTGATTAATCTATATCAGAATAAAAGTTTTTGTTTACATCATATATGTGTAAACTCTGTAAAAATATTTATAAATATGCACACATGCATGTATAATTTTAAGAAGAAATATATATTTAGATATTATATTTATATGTAATATTAATGATACTTAAATATACAAATGTATATTCACATGTAAACATTTCTTAAATATATACATGCATGTGTGTGCATTTATCTATACAAAGTTATTATACACAGTTCAAACACGTATATGATGTAAACAAAAATGTTTATTCTGCTATAGATTAATCGTGATTAATCATTATAGATTAATTGCGATTGATTGTTATGCACCCCTAAATCGAATCAAAACAAACTAGGACTCAAATTTTTATATGTGCATATTTACACATTAAGGACCATTGCACTTGGTTCGATGTCTTGCATGAATTGAATTGAAATTGAAATCAAATTGAATTGAAAAACAAATAAAGACACAAATTTGTGTATGTGCATATTTACACATCCAGGAGTATTCACTGTGTTTGATGTCGCTGACACTTATTAGTTCTTGCATTAATTGAATTGAACTGAATCGAATTGAATCGAATTAGGGATTCTTAAGATTAATCGCGATTAATCTATATCAGAATAAAAGTTTTTGTTTACATCATATATGTGTAAACTGTGTAAAATATTTATAAATATGCACACATGAATGTATAATTTTAAGAAGAAATATATATTTAGATATTATATTTTATATATACTATTAATGATACTTAAATATACAAATGTATATTCACATGTAAACATTTCTTAAATATATATGCATGTGTGTGCATTTATCTATACAAAGTTGTTATACACAGTTCAAACACGTATATGATGTAAACAAAAACTTTTATTCTGCTATAGATTAATTGTGATGAATTGCTAGGCACCTCTAAATCTAATCGAAAAGGACTCACATTTTTATATGTGCATATTTACACATTAAGGACCATTGCACTTGGTTCGATGTCTTGCATGAATTGAATTGAAATTGAAATCAAATTGAATTGATAAACAAATGAAGACACACATTTTGAATTCACACATTGAACTGAATTGAATCGAATTAGGGATGCATAACGATTAATCGCGATTAATCTATATCAGAATAAAAGTTTTTGTTTACATCATATATGTGTAAACTGTGTAAAATATTAATAAATATGCATACATGCATGTATAATTTTAAGAAAAAAATATATAGAGAGATATTATATTTATATATAATATTAATGATACATTTTACAAAGTTATTATAGTTCACACAAATATGATTTAAACAAAAACTTTTATTCTGCTATAGATTAATCACGATTAATCGTTATGCATTCCTAAATCGCATCGAAACAAATTAGGACTCAAATTTTTATATGTGCATATTTACACATTAAGGACCATTGCACTTGGTTCGATGTCACTGACACCTATTAGTTCTTGCATTAATTGAATTGAATTGAATTAAATCGAATCGAAACAAATTAAGACTCACATTGTTTAATGTGTATATTTACACATCATGGAGAATTGCACTTAGTTTGATGTCACTGACACCTATCAGCTGCATGCTTCATATGTGCCAAAGAACTTTTGTTCTCTTTAATAACTTTCATTCTTTTTCTCACACATTTTTACAAATTCACAAGATTTTAAATATTCATACAGATTATTTCTATGGTGTTTTTTTGAAGCTTATCAGCCCCTTATCACTCGAAAATTTGTCTCATTTAGGTTTAGTATAACATGAAGGTAAGTAAATGTAAGTAAATAGTAGAATCTTTATTTTGCATAAACTGTTCAAGGTATTTTACAATGGCTCCAAATGTGGCTCGTCTGATATGATCATCCAAGACTTCATAGCAAACAGTGTAATGCCACAGTGATGATCGTGATTCGGTCGGATTCTATGGGATTTAAATCCTGCCAGGATTCAAAACTGAAAAAAAGGCTCTGAAAGGTTGAAATTTAGTGTTCGCAAACTCAAAATCTTACAAAAAAAAGTTTTGCAACATCGAAAAATAAGATTTGCAAGCTTGCAAAATTTAAAAAAATAAAAATATATCTGCAAACATTATGTTGTTTTTGAGATTTCCTTTTTCGGAACCGCAACATCTTTTTTACGATGTTGCGCAAACAATTTTTCAGAGTTTCAAATTTGTCAGTGTTCTCCCACTGTATAGTTTGTTTTCCAGGTTTGAAACCTTGTAAATGGTGAACTGAAAACTGGTGTGCAAATAGGTTAAAAAAAGTTTTGAAACTCTGAAAACTGAGGTTTGAAAGGGCTAAACTTATTACATTACATTACATTTGCACTCCTTTGCAGACTATTTTTTCAGAGCTAAATTTACAACACCCACTTTGCGGAGATACGCCCACAAAGTTGCGAGCTTGCGACTCACGTGATTTGTGGCAGCGTTGTCACGCAGCTCTGCTCTGAAACTCTGAAACTCAGACTGAGCGAAAATGAAGCCTCGCAACCTCACAACTTAAAAAAAAGCGTGGAGGGAGGGCCTTCTGCTCTTGGCCAATGCTTTGCTGTCTGCTGACGTACAGTCCAATCACAAGTCGTGTTTACTGGAAATGTGGGATTGACCGACTTCTCCGCCAATGACGAAAGCGCACAGGATACGCAAACAGATGCACGGCTCTCTGGCCACAAATCGGTCAATTAACGCCACTAAACAAACCAATAAACCAATGTTCTTCCATTTCTTTATTAAATAATAAGATTTTAAACATCTGTTTACTCTTGTATTTGTAACTGTTTTGAACTGTGTACCGCTGGTTGCGGTAGCCGAACGGACTGCGTACGTGAGCCGCGAAAGCAGCCTGTTAAAATAACTAAAGGCGTGAGCCCCGACAATACATTTCCGCTCTTTTGTATTATTATTCTAAGGTATGTCCTTTCAATTTGGGAAAACGAATCTGTTGCTGATAATCGATGAATTAAAAGAAAATCCGTATTGCTTTAATACATCATTTAACAGCTGAGCTAAGCCTGCTTGCTGTACTGTGGCCATTGTGGATGCGTTTTTGATTGTTAATTAAACATGATTGCCCATACGATTATTTTACTTATACTGTATACCCTGCACTTGCATGCTAGCCTAGACTATTTTTATAATAGAAAAATCGACCTTATTCTTTTAACCAAAGAAAGGAATGCTGAATGAATGCTTAGGTTCCCTTTTCAAAAGTAGATAGATAGAGATCCAGCCTCTTATGAAGACCTTAGATGAGCCATCACCTGCGGAGAGATGACGCCAGCCAAGACGAGAACTCAAGATGAGCGTGGATCTGGCCCATATAACTGTCATATTAATAGACATCTTTTTAATCACACGGTAATTACTTTAAAATGCACATTAATTCTGGTAACCGTATGGTATATTTTATGTACTGTATAACGGCATCATCTTTTTGGCAAGCCTTAAACATTTAGCGATTTTAACCCTAAAACATAAGGCAAATGCCTCAGTCAAAGTATAAACAGTAAAAAAAATATTTAAGTAGTTAAATAATTTGTTATTGGGTAGCCTGCGTTTTCATTATTTCGGGTTTGTTTTTGTCAGAATTTGTTGTAATGCATCACATAAATTTACAGTAAAAGCAAACGAAAAATCAAGCTTTTATGCTCAAAAAGGGAGGCATAGCATCTAAGTACAGCCACTGGAACACATTAATGTGCCGCTGACAACTGTTAATCATATCACAGTGATGTGACACAACGAAAGACATTATGTTTTGTAATAAAGTAATATGTCATATACAATGTTATAACACCTAAACTGCACTGTAAGAAATAATTCAGTGGCTTTATAAATATCACTAAAATAAAAGACTAAAGAAACTTAATAAAATCTCTTAATGTCAGTAGGTGATTTAAGATATATGTTAGAAATAATTTGTTGTCATTTATTTTGGTATATCCCCAAATTTAACAGATATTTTTGTGTAAAATGTACAGATATTATTTAGGTTTAGCCTATACATCAAATAAAATAAGATTTTAACTAACACATTATTTCTAATAAAGAACCTTATTTATTCTTGTAAAATATGGGGGGGGGGGGTCAGTATTGCCGGAAAAAAAATAACCACCGCATAATGAGTTTATAGTCCCTTTAAAATTACACCTCATCGCTTTACTTTGAATGTCCGTGCGTGAATGCAGTTCCTGTGCAAGAAAATCTCTCACTTACTGAACCCTGCATGACCATTAGTGAGCATTATTAAAAATGTTGTCTAGACTATTCGATAAAAATATCCATTATTGCTTAACATTTCTGAAGGTGTCCAGTAATTGGCCTGCTTGTTTTGAATGCTTAATAAGCAAACTGCGTCATTTGGTCAAATGGAGGAGTTCATGAGATGTCTCTAAAATACGAAAGGGAATCTCAAAAGAGAAAAGTAGTGAAGTAAAGATGAACGTCAATGAAATTTGTTAGCAAAAATGTCCAAGTTCACGGCATATACAGGTTGAGAAGATGAGGACGAAGATCGTGGGGAAGGGGAAATTTATTTGTTTTCAATGAAAAGGTCGAACATGCGGCTCTTTGTGCATGTGTTGGACGTTATTTATTATCTATAAATATTATTATTATTAGCCTATATATCATATAAATGATAAGAATATAAATATATATTGACACATTAGGCTACTAAATGTGATTTGAAAATGACAAACAAATTTTTATAGCATATAAGCTAATACGATTATTTCATGTCCATGATGATTTAGCCTCCTTAAAGCCGCTATGAAAAGTTTGAAAAATAGACCCTGTGACTTCATCACATCAGTAGTATTATTGTGCCTCTGCGTTGTTGCGTCTGTGTTGCTTGCAATCATTTTGCTTCTAAAAAACTACAATTGTCGGCCTGGGCCCGCCCAGATTGACAGCTGGCCCGCCCAATCAGAAATGTAAAAAAAATACTACTCTGATAGTTAGACATGGATACTACTTCATATGGTGTATTTTATCTACTGCATGTTATGTTAAAAACAGTAAAATTATAAGTAAGCCTGATAACTATCTAAAAACTATTATAAAGAAGTTGAATGTTGCGTTACATTATGGTTCTAATGAGAAAAATATTCCCGAGCAGCTTTCAGCAATGATCACTTTGAGAACTTTTTTTGCAAGCAAGTGGAAAACGTATTTTGAATAACAACACGTTATCAATATGTGCTGCGCCCTTTCCTCTCAATTACATAAACACACAAAAAAATATGACAGCGGGGTAAAAAAAATAGAAAGAAAAGATCTGATCATCACAGTGATGTTGTTTGATATAGCCTACCAGCTCTCTAACTCAGCACTATAAGTCACAGCACGTTTATTGCTACACTTTATACAATATAGCCTATTGCTTTTAAGCAACAAATAGCCTATCATAACAACCTATAAGCCTACTGTGTAATTGAGACATTAATTTAAGAAATGCATTAAAAGCAGAAAGACGTAGGCTGCGGAAATATAGCGGGTTCACTTCAATCCACACCACATACGTTCTTGGTTTGCTTCTTATTTATTAAATCAAGGCAATTGTTTGATTAAACATTGATTAATATTAAGATACAATTTATACAAAACGAAATTCACTTTAAAGAAAGTCTTTCTACAAAACAAACCTATGCAGGGCTACAAAAATGTATCTGCGCCCTGCCCGTCGGGCGGAGGAAAAAATATTGTAATGTGTTTGCATCATCTCAGATTTAGTTAGGTAATCATATTGTATGTAATTCGGTGTCATCTTGTTAGTCATTACTGTCCCTACTAACAAGGGAAACTGTCAGGAAATGAAGTGAAAGCATAATTAAACCCATTATTCCTTTCGTGTTCACGTCTGATGCGCGCTCCTCGGCTCCGCTCTTCACGAGTAGGCTACCCGCTTGCTCTTATGCTCATCAAAAAGTATATTAAATGTTTATTTATTTGTCATTTCGTTTAACCTCAGAGTCAAACATTATTCTAGCAATTCCGTTTTTCTTTCTTTATTTAGTAAGTTAACTTAAATATGTGAGAACGAAAATATATTTTTAGTGATTTGCATGAAGAGAATATGATGTTAGCTTCATTTTTAGCATTTAGTAGCTTCATTTATTTAAACAGTTTTAATAGGCTATTTTAAAAAGTATTAGGTTTTTTGTGTTCATTTATATTTCTTGTCACTGTGTGCAGGTTCGTTTTTGTAGGCTATGACACCCCAATAATTTGTTTTTACCAAAAAGGCTTAATTAATGTCATGTTGCATTACAATTTAAAGTATATCAATAATGTCAAAAATGTGACGTGCAGTTCGGGGGTGTGTGTATGCTGTTTAAATTAGTGTTCTCACCAATACGCTTGTGATTCCTGAAGTTATGACGAATTCTATAGACTTGTTATAGTTTCTTATTCAAAAGTGACACCCATAGATTCAGGCCCACCCGGACTTAATCCATGCCCACCCATATGTCACGTTCTGCATCCGCCACTGGTACACAGTATAAGTAAAATAATCGTATGGGCAATCATGTTTAATTAACAATCAAAAACGGATCCACAATGGCCACAGTACAGCAAGCAGGCTTAGCTCAGCTGTTAAATGATGTATTAAAGCAATACGGATTTCCTTTTAATTCATCGGTTATCAGCAACAGATTAGTTTTCCCAAATTGAAAGGACATACCTTAGAATAATAATACAAAAGAGCGGAAATGTATTGTCGGGGCTCACGCCTTTAGTTACTTTAACAGGCTGCTTTCGCGGCTCACGTACGCAGTCCATTCGGCTACCGCAACCAGCGGTACACAGTTCAACACAGTTACAAATACAAGAGTAAACAGATGTTTAAAATCTTATTATTTAATAAAAAAATGGAAGAACATTGATTTATTGGTTTGTTTAGTGGCGTTAATTGACCGATTTGTGGCCAGAGAGCCGTGCATCTGTTTGCGTATCATGTGCGCTTTCGTCATTGGCGGAGAAGTCGGTCAATCCCACATTTCCAGTAAACACGACTTGTGATTGGACTGTACGTCAGCAGACAGCAAAGCATTGGCCAAGAGCAGAAGGCCCTCACTCCACGCATTTTTTTAAGTTGTGAGGTTGCGAGGCTTCATTTTCGCTCAGTCTGAGTTTCAGAGTTTCAGAGCAGAGCTGCGTGACAACGCTGCCACAAATCACGTGAGTCGCAAGCTCGCAACTTTGTGGGCGTATCTCCGCAAAGTGGGTGTTGTAAATTTAGCTCTGAAAAAATAGTCTGCAAAGGAGTGCAAATGTAATGTAATGTAATAAGTTTAGCCCTTTCAAACCTCAGTTTTCAGAGTTTCAAAACTTTTTTTAACCTATTTGCACACCAGTTTTCAGTTCACCATTTACAAGGTTTCAAACCTGGAAAACAAACTATACAGTGGGAGAACACTGACAAATTTGAAACTCTGAAAAATTGTTTGCGCAACATCGTAAAAAAGATGTTGCGGTTCCGAAAAAGGAAATCTCAAAAACAACATAATGTTTGCAGATATATTTTTATTTTTTTAAATTTTGCAAGCTTGCAAATCTTATTTTTCGATGTTGCAAAACTTTTTTTTGTAAGATTTTGAGTTTGCGAACACTAAATTTCAACCTTTCAGAGCTTTATTTTCAGTTTTGAATCCTGGCAGGATTTAAATCCCATTGTCGTATTATCTACTTTTAGTAGCTCAGTTAGAACACACATACACACCAGCTCTCAGGGTATCAACATGTCGTTTAATTTATCTCTCCCAACTCTGCCCCCTAGTGCCCCAACAGTACAGGAAGTTCACAGTGCATTAAACATTATGCAGTTTCACCACATAGATTATTCCACATCTCCCTTTTTAACAAAGAAGAAAACAATCATTGCATTGACATCTTACGTTAGCAACATATACTCGGGGTACGATTCAACAATGAATTGAAAACAGTATCTTGTACATATATATATAACATTTCCTGCAAACAAAATATTTCAGGTTACCAACACTGTAAACACATGTAACACATAAATCTACAGTTATCTTTGTAGTAAATGTAACCATTCTGAAAAACTGTGAACACTGTATAAAACTCTATAAACCCAGAATAACTATAAATTTAGCCTTTTAGGTTTTATGACTGGCCTCCCAGATCTGGTTTTCATTACTGATCCTTTTGAACAAACAGGAGATGTGTTAGGTGTAAGCGCTGTTTGTGGCACAGCATTGTTCTCAGTCACCTGTGAATCAATCAGGGTGTCACAATCACCCTTCTTTACATCCATAGGAATGAGGAGATGACGGTTTCTACGAATTGTTGCATGGGGAACATCCACTTGGTAAGACCGTGGTGTATGATGTTTTTCCACCACAGTTCCAGACACCTTTTGGTCTGTGACCCACACCTGCTCACCTGGCGAGAGGTTGCTTAGATCATGTACACGATGGCGTTTATTGAAATGTCTCATGTCTGTACATCTTTTTTCTCTCTCTCTACCACTAATAGTGACACTATCAGGCGTCTCAGGGTCCAGCAACTTTGGAAGGATTGGCACTGTAGTGCGAAGACGGCGTCCCATGAGCATCTGAGCTGGGCTGTACCCATTCTGAAGAGGAGTTGATCTGTATGACAACAATGCAAGATAAGGATCTTGTGCTTTTTTAAGGAGGTTCTTTACCGTCTGTACAGCACGCTCCGCCTCTCCATTGCTGCGCGGATGCTTTGGACTGCTGGTGACGTGTTTGAATCCATAGCTTGTTGCAAAATCAGAAAAGGTACTGGATGAGAACTGTGGACCATTATCGCTAATTAAGGTTTCTGGGATGCCGTGGCGTGCGAAGATAGATTTCAGGTGTGTGGTGATGTCTGCAGAGCTGGTAAGTGAAAGATTTGCCACCTCAACATACCGTGAATAATAGTCCACAACTAAAAGATATGTTTTCCCTTTCAGGACAAACAGATCCGTTCCTAACTTTTGCCAGGGCCTCTCAGGTAGGTTTGTTGGAATCAATGGCTCGGTATGGTTGATGCGCTCTTTGATACAAGCATGACATTTCAGAACTAGCTCATTTAATTGCTGACTCAGTCCTGGCCACCACACACTTTGACGCGCACGTTCCCTGCATTTAGCTACACCTTGGTGCCCTTCATGCAACCTAGCGAGGACATCGTTTCTCATTACAGAAGGAATAACAAGTCTGGTACCTTTCAAAAGAAGGCCGTCGTGTACTGACAGGTAAGCTCGTTCAGACCAATAGAGTTTTTCAGGTCCTGTACACCGACTACTCTCAGGCCACCCATCTTGACACATTCTCATAACATTTGAGCACACGCTGTCGGTTTTAAGGTGTTCTCTTAGGTTGTCTAGGAATGACTGACTGGCGGGTAAGTGTTCTACGATGTTGTCCACGTAGATGTTTGTGCTTTCCATAAGCTCCTCATTAGTGTTGTCTTTGCTAGCAGGCAGCGGAGCGCGTGACAACACATCTGCAGTCCAGAGGCTCTTTCCTGGAACATGAGAGATTTTGTATGAGTAACGCATCAGTCTCATGCGAAAACGTTGGATACGGGGAGGTAAAATGTCCAGTTCTTGGGCCCCTAAGAGACTCAACAGGGGTTTATGATCTGTTTCCATCTCAAAATATTGTCCAATCAAAAAGTCACGAAATCTCTCACATGCCCAGGTCAGCCCCAGGGCTTCTTTTTCTACCTGTGCATATCTTTGCTCAACAGGAGTAAGGGACCGTGATGCATAGGCGACGGGTCTCCAATCATTGTTTTCCTGTTGCAGCAGGACAGCACCCAATCCGTACGATGATGCGTCCGCGGAAACTTTGATTGGCTTGTTTGCATCATACAAGGCCAGCACTGGTGTAGATGTCAAGTTTTCTTTTAGCTCTCTGAAAGCTGTGGCCTGAGCTTCCCCCCAGACCCAACAGTTTCTTTTCGACAGGAGATCCCTGAGAGGTTTGTCTTTTTCCGCTAGGTGTGGGATGAATTTTCCCAGCTGATTTACCATACCTAAGAAACTCCTTAGCTCGGTGACAGTAGTTGGCTCTGGCATTTCTTGGACCGCTGCTGTCTTAGCTGGGTCGGGCTGTACCCCAAAGTCCGAAATAATGTGTCCGAGAAACTTGACTTTCTTTTGTGACAGGGAACATTTGTCTACATTGAGGGTAATACCAGCCTGTTCCATCTTCTGAAGCACAGCATGAAGGCGCGTGTCGTGCTCTTCCTGAGAGCGCCCCCACACTAGTATGTCATCCATATGGCAGACCACCCCATCTAGGCCCTCAGTGACTTCGGTAACCATGCGATTTTGGAAGTGTTCCGGCGCTGATGCGATACCGAAGGGTAGACGGTTGAAGAAGTACCGTCCAAACGGGGTGATGAAGGTCGTTAGCTTAGCCGACTCTTCAGCTAGAGGGATTTGCCAAAACCCCATATTAGCATCAAGCTTGCTAAAAAGTCTAGCTCCTGCCAGTAGTCCGAGGGTCTGTTCCACGGATGGTAGAATGAATTTTTCCCTTTGCACTGATTCATTGAGCTTTGTTAAATCAACACAGATTCTCGGGTCTCCAGACTTTTTCGGCACAACAACAATGCCTGCACACCACTGTGTGGGTTCTTCCACCCTACTTATAACCCCCATCTTCTCCATGCGTTGCAGTTCATTTTTAACTTTCGGCATGAGCGGTAGAGGAATGCGTCGTGGTGTTTTAAGGGAGAATGGTACTGCTCCCGGGCTCAGTTTAATGGTGTATGGCCGCTGTAACATGCCAAGGCCACTGCACAGTTTTGGATAATTATTGTGCAGCGTATCCATACTTAGGCCATCAACACGCGTAACAAGACCCAGCTTGGTTATAGCTGGCCTTCCTAGTAGTGGCGAGTGTAAGCTCTTAACAACATACACTTCCTCTAATGTATGCTTTTCACCTTTCTGAAGGCGTATGTTGGATACCCCAACGACGCTGAGAGGTGCACATCCAGGTCCCAGCAGAGGTTTTGTCACTTTCAGAAGAGCTGGTTTCTTGCCATCTTTAAATATTCTGTGAAAAATATGGTCAGGCATAACAGTGACATCGGCACCTGTGTCAATTTTGAACTGTATTTCACAGTCTTTAATTATTATATCCACTAGCCAGGGATCCCCCTCAGCCATCACAGTGCCTAAAAATATGTCATCGTCTTTCTCTTGAATCTCATTTACCTTTCTGGATGAAGCACACACTTTTTGATAATGCCCCTTTTTCCCACAGGCGTGACAAAACACTGAATTTGCAGGGCAGTGTGTTTTTGGATGAGATGGGCTTTTCCCACACTTGTGACATCTTGACTGAGACTGTTTATATTTCTCATTTGCACCGTGGTAACTCTTTACTTTC